>NC_137608.1:53080060-53162560 GCF_963280865.1 Gymnoscopelus braueri | reverse complement strand
AGTAAAACATGTAAAAGGAAATGGGATTATCAAAATGTTTTTGGAATAAACATTGCTTTTTCAAATTCAGTGTTTACACGTGTTTTTCAGAATGGATAAAACTGTTTTTTTTATCCATCATATCGATATCGGTTACATTGGTTATCGGCCATAACAGCAATGAATTATATCGGATATCGGTATCGGACAAAATGTCACATCGGTGCATCCCTAATATGAATGTACACCGTCTACTTGCTGGACAACAAACACAGGACTACAGACTACACTACACTACTCTACACTTGTGGCAGCTGTCAATCTACTCACTCAAGATGGCGGCGAAAGTGGGCTGATTTAACGGTGTCTCGACCCCTATAACCACGCGCACTTCTGTGATGAAGGCGGAGCTGCCTCTCAGCATCACATTCAACACATTCTAATACAGACTGAAACCAGGGTTGATTTCCTCGACTAAAACTATAACGAAAAATGTTGGTCGAACTTTTTTCACTGACCAAAACTAAATAAAAACTAAATAACAACTAAGCTGTGATGACTAAAACTAAGACTCAATATATTGACAATTTCATCAACAAATAAAAACTAGACTAAAATGTTAGTGAGTGACGAGTGGAGAAGAGATCCAGTAGAACTAAAAGACAAGTCATTGTATGTTTGGTTGCGCTCGGGTGTTGTGCTCTGAAAATAGCAGATCTACAAGCTCACAACGCGTCGCACTGCGTCAGCACACAACCAAGTGTAAAATCAACCATTACGACGCCATCATGGCACCGCCAAAATACATTTTAGTCGACTAAATCAACTGTAGATTTAGTCGACTAAAATCTTATGATAGTTAGTCGACTAAAACTAGACAAAAACTAAAACATTTCAGATGACTAAAATATGACTCAAACTAAATGTAATTTTATTCAAAAGACTATGACTAAAACTAAATGTAAATCAACACATCCTGAAACCTCATTACAGCACCTGGTCTGGTGGCGTGCCTCACTAATCATTAGACTGACAACCCTAACCTCCTGGTATCGTTTCCCGCTGCCGACACTCTTTTTACAACCACTATTTGTTTTGATGATTAACTCATTGACTGCCAGAGTTAAAACATCGTCTATAGCTGACCTACCGACTGACCGACTTTTTTATTATCAGAAAAAGACACTCACACACACACACACACACACACACACACACACACACACACACACACACACACACACACACACACACACACACACACACACACCTGTATATTCAGTATAGAATGTTGAATGTTGGTCCAAATACATGAACATTAAAACAGATGTTAGGAACTGTTGTTGTGACATCATGAAATAAATCATTCTGTATGAATTACTTTCATAATAAAAAACAAACAAAAAAAAACATTTGAATCTGTTTCAGTGTGAATAAAACGTTTGACAGGAAGCTACTTTTAATATCCAACCTTTCACTTCATATAAGAACCAAACATGATTGTTTAACATGATGATTATGTGTTATTGTCACTGTGAAGAAGTTTGTTGTTGAATTTAATGTCATCTTTGTTTTATATCCAGTGTTCCATGAGGAGATTCAAGTCCTTAGCTGTTCAGACACAGTTAAAGACTCATATAAAGAGTTCATGTATGCACTGGATGGTGAAGTGTTGATGTACGCAGACTACAACAAAGGGAAGGTGGTGTACCCTCAGCCTCCGTTTGTAGATCCAATCACCTACACAGCAGCTTATGAAGTAGCTTTGGGTGATCAGCAGTACTGCAAAAACAACCTGAACACCATTCGCACTGCCTTGAAGAAACCACCAGTGAAAGGTACATGAATACTATTAACACAATATTAACTAAAACGGTTGAATGTATTTAACATGAATGAAAATGTTTAAACATGTATATTAAGCATTTATGGTTTTTATGGTGAAATATTTTCTATATAATAATTATTTTTAGTAAACATGAATATGTGCTCGAGGTGCAGATAATACGATTATACAACAGTTACCATAGAAATAAAACATATCAAAATGTATTCATATTGTGAGGCATTTCTCTCTCATAAATAACAAACTTTCTGTGAGTGTTATCTCTGTTATCCTGGAAATACATGATGGGGTCTGACAGACAGACAGACAGACAGACAGACAGACAGACAGACAGACAGACAGATAGACAGACAGACAGACAGACAGACAGACAGACAGACAGACAGACAGACAGACAGACAGACAGACAGACAGACAGACAGACAGACAGACAGACAGACAGACAGACAGACAGACAGACAGACAGACAGACAGACAGAGTTTACGCCACATGGCCGGATTAACCCGGTGCTACCACCCGTTTCGGTGGCGGGGGGGGGGGGGGGGGGCACGTTTCACCGTCTTAGCGCTCCTCCAGCGCTACATTTAGGTGCTTTTCGGTATCAATACTGCAATCTAGAAGTACTCTGTTACAACTCAAAGTCCGGAATTCAAAATTGACTTGAGTAAAAGTACAAAAGTATTGGCATCAAAATTTACTTAAAGATATAAAAAATTAACATTCAATCTGGGAACGCATCTCTGTCATTTTAGATTTCTTTGGCTATTCAAAAATAGCAGATCTACAAGCTCATAGCGGAGTGCCGCGCTCTTAGCTTTTTTTTAAACTATATTTTTAAATCAAATCTTTGCTTCTGGGGGGTCCCTGGAACAACATATTTGACAAATGTTCGCTTTAAAAATATATATATTTAAAGATTTGAACACATTTTCAAGATTTATCCAAAAAAATAGCAGATCTACAAGCTCATAGCTTGTCTACAGTATCTGCTATTTTTGATTAGCCAAAGAAATCTAAAATGACACAGATGCGTTCCCGGATTGAATGGGTTAGTATTCTTAGAAACAGTCTAAAGTGGAGTCTGAAGAGGTGAGTCTTCAGATTATGGTGGAAGATTAGGAGTGAGTCTGCAGTTCTAACTGCAATGGGGAATTTGTTCCACAGTTTGGGAGCTAGAAGGGAGAAGAGTCTAGGACGTGTGGAGTGTTGTCCAGGGTGTTTTAGAGAAGGGAGAAGAGTCTAGGACGTGTGGAGTGTTGTCCAGGGTGTTTTAGAGAAGGGAGAAGAGTCTAGGACGTGTAGAGCGTTGTCCAGGGTGTTTTAGAGAAGAGAGAAGAGTCTGGGACGTGTGGAGCGTTGTCCAGGGTGTTTTAGAGAAGAGAGAAGAGTCTGGGACGTGTGGAGCGTTGTCCAGGGTGTTTTAGAGAAGGGAGAAGAGTCTGGGACGTGTGGAACGTTGTCCAGGGTGTTTTAGAGAAGGGAGAAGAGTCTAGGACAGACAGACAGACAGACAGACAGACAGACAGACAGACAGACAGACAGACAGACAGACAGACAGACAGAGTTTACGCCACATGGCCGGATTAACCCGGTGCTACGACCCGTTTCGGTGGCGGGGGGTGGGGGGGGGGGGGCACGTTTCACCGTCTTAGAGCTCCTCCAGCGCTACATTTAGGTGCTTTTCTGTATCAATACTGCAATCTAGAAGTACTCTGTAACAAGTCAAAGTCCGGAATTCAAAATTGACTTGAGTAAAAGTACAAAAGTATTGGCATCAAAATGTACTTAAAGTACCAAAAGTTAAAGTAGTAAAATGTTTGAAAATAGCAGATCCACAAGCTCGTAGCGCGGCACTCGGTGCCGCGCTATGAGCTTATAGATCTGCTATTTTCAAATAGCCCAGGTATAAAAAAGGGGTTATCCTGGAAGTACATGATGGGGTCTGACAGACAGACAGACAGACAGACAGACAGACAGACAGACAGACAGACAGACAGACAGACAGACAGACAGACAGACAGACAGACAGACAGACAGACAGACAGGTAGGCAGACAGACAGACAGACAGACAGACAGACAGACAGACAGAGTCATGTTTACTCAGCCACTCTAGTACTTGACAATTCAAACACACACAGTGATGATATTATATACAGATGATAATATAACTGAACATTAATGACATTTTAAATGGTCTATTTCCAGATGGATATGTGTACTATACGGCTCAACGCTGTGTGTTTAACTCCAGTGAGCTGAAGGACATACAGTTCATACAGTCAACTAATTTCGATGGTGATGAGATCCTCAGGTGGGACAGTAGAGTAGATCAGTATGTTGGATACACTGAGTATGGTGTGAAGAACGCAGAGCGCCTCAATAAAGATCCTAGACAACTGGCTGTGGCGAGAGCAGAACGAGAGGCATACTGCAAACACAACATTGAGAACGACTACCCTGCTGTTCTGAACAAGAGAGGTGAGCTGATCTCAGAGCAGCACTCAACACTCATCACCTCATAAACTATAACATGACATCATAATAAATCATTCTGTTCAGAGATAATTAATGGTGTTAATATTGATCTGATAATGACTATAAAACATCACTTGGTCTGGGCCGTAGCGTGACGGTCCAGGCACCCTAGACTGCAATGCCAGCCTGACAGCGTGTCGCGGGTTCGACTCCCGATCCCGACGACCTTTGCTGTGTGTCACCCCCTCATCTCTCTCCCCATTTACCTGTCAGCCTACTATCACTATCCCTCTCTCTAGAAAATATAAAAAATAAACATTCAATCCGGGAACGCATCTCTGTCATTTTAGATTTCTTTGGCTATTCAAAAATAGCAGATCTACAAGCTCATAGCGGAGTGCCGCGCTGTTAGCTTTTTTTAAAACTATATTTTTAAATCAAATCTTTGCTTCTGGGGGGTCCCTGGAACAACATATTTGACAAATGTTCGCTTTAAAAATATATATATTTAAAGATTTGAACACATTTTCAAGATTTATACAAAAAAATAGCAGATCTACAAGCTCATAGCTTGTCTACAGTATCTGCTATTTTTGATTAGCCAAAGAAATCTAAAATGACACAGATGCGTTCCCGGATTGAATGGGTTAGTATTCTTAGAAACAGGCTAAAGTGAGTCTGAAGAGGAGAGTCTTCAGATTATGGTGGAAGATTAGGAGTGAGTCTGCAGTTCTGACTGCAATGGGGAGTTTGTTCCACAGTTTGGGAGCCAGAAGGGAGAAGAGTCTAGGACATGTGGAGCGTTGTCCAGGGTGTTTTAGAGAAGGGAGAAGAGTCTAGGACGTGTGGAGCGTTGTCCAGGGTGTTTTAGAGAAGGGAGAAGAGTCTAGGACGTGTGGAGCGTTGTCCAGGGTGTTTTAGAGAAGGGAGAAGAGTCTAGGACGTGTGGAGCGTTGTCCAGGGTGTTTTAGAGAAGGGAGAAGAGTCTGGGACGTGTGGAGCGTTGTCCAGGGTGTTTTAGAGAAGGGAGAAGAGTCTAGGACGTGTGGAGCATTGTCCAGGGTGTTTTAGAGAAGGGAGAAGAGTCTGGGACGTGTGGAGCGTTGTCCAGGGTGTTTTAGAGAAGGGAGAAGAGTCTAGGACGTGTGGAGCGTTGTCCAGGGTGTTTTAGAGAAGATTCAGACAGCTCCCCTGTGTTAGCTGATATGAGTGAGCGGGAGGGGTTGTAGGGTTGGATCAGGCTTGAAGATATGGGGGTGTCATACATTTGGTTGCTTTGTAGGCCAACATCAGTGTTTTGTACTCTGTGAGGGCAGCAACTGGGAGCCAATGGAGGGAGAGGAGAACGGGGGAGAGCCGAGAAACGTGAACATTTTGGCTGGTTGACCAAGTGTGTTGCGGCTTTCTGGATCATTTGGATCTAATGTGGATAATATACAATTATTCATGATAATGACATGTTCCTATGACTGGTAATAATAATAATAATCTTCTTCATCCAGTGGAGCCCAAAGTGAGACTGAAGTCAGAGACTCCCCCTCGTCGTGGTGAACACACTCACATGCTGAGGTGCAGCAGCTACGACTTCTATCCTGAAGTGATCCTGGTGACCTGGTGGATAGGTCAAGAACCTTTGACCTCTGGTCTCTCCTATACCGATCTGTCTGATGGAGACTGGTACTACCAGTACCACTCCTACCTGGAGTACACACCCAGGTACACACCTAACAGACACCTATGGAAATACACACCTAATAGACACCTATACATATATTCTTTAAAAATAAAACAAGTGTTAATCACTTGCTGAAAATGGCCCATTAAATGGTAGGCTTATATTAAGTCTCTCACACACACACACACACACACACACACACACACACACACACACACACACACACACACACACACACACACACACACACACACACACACACACACACACACACACACACACACACACAGGAATACGCTATAACGTGCGTATCTCGTTACTAAGTTTCTTCTGCCTCTTACCTTCCTATTTTTTCTGCAATGGGGAGGGAATAGTGGAATACACAATAAACACTAGAGCGGAGGAGAGCCCAGCAGGGCATTCACGCTCCTACACAATAATAGTCAAAACAAATATTAACAAAGATCAACAGATCAATGTGAATAGAATCGCGGCGCGGTTCAGCATGTAGATCAGCTACTACTATTGTGTCTGTGTCTGTGTGTGTGTGTGTGTGTGTGTGTGTGTGTGTGTGTGTGTGTGTGTGTTTGTGTTTGTGTGTGTGTGTGTGTGTGTGCGCGCGCGCGCGTGTGCATTACAGATCAGGAGAGAAGATCACATGCATGGTGGAACATCCCAGCCTGACCGCGCCTATCAAGATGGACTGGGGTCAGTTATTGTAATCTACTGTAATCTACTGTCTAAATAGCAGATATACAAGCTCATAGTGCGGCACCGAGTGCCGCACTATGAGCTTGTAGATCTGCTATTTTTGAAAAATCGTGAACATTTGTGCAAATCTTTGAATATATATTTTTTTAAGCGAACATTTGTAACTGTCAAATGTCTGTCAACATACTGTATGTCTTAAGTTTTTCTGAAATATATCAGTGGTGCTCAAACCTTTTCTTGTCAAGGACCCCCCAAATGTTTTTGGCCGCTGATCCCCATCAAAATATGTTGTTCCAGGGACCCCCCAGAAGCAAATATTTGAGTTAAAAATGTTGTTTAAAAATATATATAAATTATATTCAAATATTTGCAATGTTCAGATTTTTCAAAAATAGCAGATCTACAAGCTCATAACTTGGTGCCGCGCTATGAGCTTATTGATTTGATAAAAACAGATACAAGACCAGATTGATTTGATAAAAACAGATCAAAGACCAGATTGATTTGATAAAAACAGATCAAAGACCAGACTGATTTGATAAAAACAGATCAAAGACCAGATTGATTTGATAAAAACAGATCAAAGAGTCATCATGGTTTTATCAATGTGAAAACAAGACAGTTTTCTAAGACAGAACAGGCGCTGATATTCTTTTTTACAAACTGCCTCACAGTTCTGAGTCTAAGACTCTGTCCTAAGATACTTTCTGCACATGATTCCACAGCCTGCTTTATAATCATCATAGTAAAAGGTTGATTCATGTTTTCTAAAATCTATCATCATATCCTTTGTTTTGGATGTATTTAGCTCTAAGAAGGACATGTCACATCAGGTGACAAACTCCTCAAGGACTGGACCAATAGGGTTGGACTCATTATTATACCGAACAGACTCACAATGACTGTGTCGTCTGTTTATTAGGGTTAGGGTTAACCCATAATATGATATGATATGATATGATATGATATGATATGATATGATATGATATGATATGATATGATATGATATTTGTATTATCAGATGACTCCATGCCAGAGTCAGTGAAGAACAAGGTGGCCATGGGAGCATCAGGTCTGGTTCTGGGTCTGGTCTTGTTCCTGTCTGGATTCATCTACCTCCAGTGGAAGAAACGAGGTGATTAGTTTACATGTTTAATGTTTAATTAACATGTTTCATTAATTATTATACTACCAGTGGAAAAAATGAGGTCAGATCAACAGAGGATCACATGACATGTGGAGCCCTCACAGAAATGCAAACAAACAAACAAACATGTAAAACCACAACCTAAACAGGTTTATATTGGTTTAGAACCATAACCGGTTTAGACCAGTTTAGACGACCTAGTTAGAGGTCAAAGTGTGTTCTATGTAGTCACATTTAACTTTAATACATCAGTGTTACATTTAGTCTTAAATAAGAGTCAAATGTTCACATTAGTTCTGATGACTGAACCGTAATGTTTTTGTGTTGTTGTTGTATTATTGTGTTATTGTGTGTACAATGTAGAAATACACAAACAATGCAACATAGGATTTATTTGTGTCTGTTTTTTGTCTCTCTTCTTCTTCTATCAGGTCGTATTCTGGTGCCGACAACCAATGACGATCTTTAGACTCCTCCCACACACCCAGGTTCACTTCCTCTTTCTTTCTACTAAACCTTTTTTTTGGTAATGTATAAAAGTGTATAAAACTATAAAACATACACAAAACAACATGCTTGTGTAAGAAGTGCAACAACTAGCCTGGTAAACCATCCCGGTCGCGTGAATTCACATTATCATGTGTCTTCTGCTTAATTTCTTATAATAATGAATCTAATAATCAAATGTAATAATCAAATGATTTGTTGTATCAGACAACACTGATGACAATGTGGTCAGATGGGGGGGGGGTCCTCTTGGTAAACTAACAACTTGCTCATGATCTATTCACCATGTATAGCATAGTTTTAAATCATTAAACCATTAACAAACATTTGACAAGTTATGAATAACACATTAACTGATCATTTGGGAATGATTAATTTACTATTATAAGGGAAGGTTATTCTAAAGTGTTAACATGTTCACACAGTTAATACATTCTGATTCTTATTTGTTTATTGTCTTTTCACAGAACACCTGGGTGTGTTTTCAGAGAAGCAGAGAGTCATCGCTGCCCTCTGGTGGAGAGAGGAGGAAAGTTGTGTGTCCATTCAGCTTTTAAATACTCATAACAGCAGCACAATGATGACATCATCCTCCTTTTTTACAAATGTGTCCTTTAAAAATGCTAAATGGCTAGCCAAGGCTAACGATAATTAGTGTGCGCCCATGTCGACGTGGTTTTGAGGTTAGGGTTAAGGTTAGGTTTATAGACATAGTGTTTGTGAGGTTAAAGGTCAGGGTTTAGGGTTAAGGTCAGGTTTATAGACATCGTTTTTGTGAGGTTAAAGGTCAGGGTTTAGGCGCCACCTGGGCGACACACCAAAGGAAGAGGGAGTCCCAATTAATGTGGGCGGTTCATCAAATTACTTTGTATAGTTTCTGTCGTCAGAAAACACAAACATATTTCAGTTCTAAACTATATTGAAACATTAAATAATGATCACACACACAATCAGAGTTCTTCATAACATTAATATTAATATCCATCTGAATGGAAGTCAGTCAGTTTGTGAAAAAGGTTTTATTATTTTATAATTGACCATAAGTCATTTATTATGTATTAATTTATAATATGTGATAATGAATGTGTTACGATCATTATGACATCACTGTTTCCCTGTGATGGGTGGACCTAGACCTTCTAGGGTGGTCTGAGGTGATGGGTGGACCTAGACCTTCTAGGGTGGTCTGAGGTGAGAATGGTGGACTGCCACAGTCTATGACATTAATGGGAAACGCTGATGACATGCAATCATTTATAATTGCATGTGCATATAAATCATTACTTAATATAATGATTTATATGTAATCATTCATATGTATAATGAGCAGGGGAGCAGATCTCATTACAACTGGGGGGGGGGGGCAAACAAGGAACATTCTCATCAATAATATCACCAACACAGAGTTCAGTTCTTATTTTTGGATCCTGATTTGACTAATGATCAATACATCCAGTAATCAATACCTTCCGTTTATTATCAATATCTACTCTAAATGATCAATATCTAAAACTGGGCAGGGCTTCCTGTCAGTTCATAAATAATAATTCATTACTCAGCACTAATTGAAGGACACATGGTGAAGTGTCCTAAATGTGTCCTATATGTATAACTTCAATTTAATACATGATCCATACATTCAGTCTATCCTCTCCCATCGTCCCATGAGGTTTTAATTATGTTAATTATGTTAATTAGGAGAATGAGAGCTCTGGGTTGTGACAGTGACATGATGAGAGTCAACAATAACAGAAAGGTTGTGCAAACTTTACTAAACTTTACTAAAACGCTTCTATTAATACCATCTGTCGCTTAATAGACCAAGACATTATGCACACTGTAACTCAGCCTTACCGTGTCTCCTATAACTTATTACCTACAGAGAAAACAGCACTGAAGGAACTTATGGACTCTAAAGATCTGGTAATTAAACCCGCAGACAAGGGAGGTGCTATCTGCACCCAGGATGCAGATTAATATAAAACTGAGATCCTCTCCCAATTGTCTAATGAAAAAGTCTACACAAAATTGAAATCCGATCCAACTGACTCATTTCAAAAGATTGTCTTACCATACTTGGAAGTGGCCAAACTTAAGGGCTGGATCTCTGAATCTGAATTCGACAATTTACATAACCAGCACCCAATTCAACCCGTTTTCTACATCCTGCCCAAGATACATAAATCTTTAGAGAATCCTCCAGATCGGCCTATTGTAGCTCAGACCGACTCCTTGCTGTCTCCTTTATCTGCTTTTGTAGATATGCTCATATTAAGCCATTTGCAGAGTCTCTACCGTCATACATTAAAGATTCCACAGACTTTATTAATAAGATTTCTAGCCTTAAAAATATCCCTGATGATGCCTTAATAGTTACCTTGGATGTGACAAGTGTGTATACTAACATACCACATGATGGAGGCCTAGAGGCATTGAAGTTTTTTCTATTGCATGGAGATGACTCGACAAACCCCCCAAATGATTTTATTATTGAATTGGCAAACCTCGTCATGAAACATAACTATTTCAAGTTTGACAATGAGTCTTATCTTCAGGTTTCAGGCACCAGCATGGGCTCTATTTGCGTCCCTAACTATGCTAATCTATATATGGGATATTTTGAGCACACTTTTGTTTCCAACCCAGACATCAACAGCCATTTGAATATAATTTTAAAATGGTACCGATACATTGATGATGTCTTTTGTATTTACCAGGGTAATGTGGATGAACAATATGTTTTTTTGAGACTGTTGAATAGTTTTGACTGTAATTTACAATTTACAATGGACCACAGCACAGAGAAAGTACATTTTCTAGATATGTGGGTCATGAAAGGCAATGGAGATTTATTCACTAAACTATACAGAAATGAGACTGATAGAAACACACTCCTTTTGGCCACCGGTTTTCACCCTACACCACTGAAAAGGGGCCTCCCCAAGAGCCAAGTTTATAGACTAAGACGGGTTTGTCATTCTACAGAAGATTTTACTGAGAAAGCCTCAGAGATGTGAGATAGGTTTGTGGAGCGAGGCTACCCCACCACATGGGTGAACCAAGCCTACAATACAGCGCTCCACAAACCTCCTTCTGAACTGCTCACCACCAGTAACAAGAACAAAAACAAAGAGACATTTTCAGTCACTTGGATTACAACTTATTCCCCTCACTCGCAAGCCATCAAAACAGTCTTCAAAAAACACTGGCATATTTTACAGTCAGACCCTGAATTAACCACTGCCTTTCGTGATCCTCCTCTATTTGTTTTTAAACGTGACCGCAATCTCAGAGACAACCTTGCCAATGCCTATTTTGCACAAAATAAACCAGCACAGTCCATCCAAACACGTCTTTGCCCCTTACCAAATGGAAATTATCGTTGTGGTCATTGTGCGCAGTGTAATAACACAACCAAACTAACGCACTTTAGACATCCACACACTGGAAAAAGAGTTTCTTATTAGAAGTATAATCACCTGTGATAGCACCCATGTAATCTACATGATTCAGTGCCCTTGTGGCCTAGCATATGTTGGCAAAACTACCCGTAAATTAAAACAACGCATCAGTGAGCACAAAAGCTCAATACGCAGGAATGATAGAGAATATCCTGTCGCTATTCATTTTAATGATGCTAAACGTGACATATCCTCTTTTAGATTCCAGGGGATAGAACAGATCAAGATGCCACCTAGAGGTGGGGATATAGACCTTCTCCTAAAGAGAAGATGAGCCTACTGGATCTTCACACTCCAAACACTCGCCCCAAAAGGCTTAAATGATGAATTTGTACTTCATGTTATGCTGTGATTAGTCAAGCGTTATTTGGATGGACTAGCTATGTAATAGACCTGTTGTGCTCGATTCGTTTATTTTTACCTTTATTCTCACTGTGTGTCTTTTTATTATTATTGGGTCCACTAATATTATCTCTTCCTTTATAGATATTGAAGACCTGGCCCGATGACATGTACAGGCCTTTTCCTCTGCTATTCAGAGCCGTAATTAGTGTTGCTGTGACCCAGAAAAAAATGTATTTTGTGAATGGGATTGGTGTTGCTTTAATATGATGGTGGTGGGAGTGGCTTTAGGTCTGAGATTGCGGGTGCAGCCAATGGGTTGCATGTCCGACGACCTTCACTTGGGAGATGTAGCCTTTAAAATGTTTGGTGGTTGATGTGTTCTGTATTGTCTGTCCTGATGAAGGTCTAACGACCGAAACGTCGATTAAGAATAAAGAGCTACATTTTTTTGCAAGTTCCAGACGGTGTGCGGGTCTCATTCTTTGACTTAACCATCAGAGATCTCCTCCATAATTTATACTTTTTTGACTTACGCACCTGTCGCCAACCCTGGAGGTGAGCATCGGCCTCCTTACGAATATACGTTTGTTTTTTTCAAATCTTTGCTTCTGGTGATTCTACTAATGTCTTCTAAATCCTAACAGTTTTCTGAAACACATGTTGCTATAATATCAGTGGTTCTCAAACTGTTTCATATCAAGGACCCCCAAAATGACATGTATTTGGCTGCAGACCCCCATCTCAAAGTATTTTGTTCCAGGGACCCCCAGAAGCAAAGATTTGAGTAAAAAAAATGCTTGCTTTAAAAAATATATATATTGAAAGATTTGCCAAAAAATAATTCAAGATTTTTTTTTAAATAGCAGATCTACAAGCTCTTAGCGTGGTGCCGCGCTAAGAGCTTGTAGATCTGCTATTTTTGAATAGCCAAAGTATAAAATAATGGTTAAAGTGGTTAAAATCTAAAAGGACACAGAAGTGTTCCCCGGTCTTAATGGGTTAAACCATTTAGACCCATTCTAAAACGGCTTCTAAATCCTGACCTGTTTTCTGATAAACTTCAAATATTTATTCAAAAATATCAAAAAATTAATGTTGCTAAATACTGTACAATAAAGCAACAGGAACCCTAGAAGGGGTTCCTGTCCTGAAAGGTATATAGTTACAATAAGGGGTTCCTGTCCTGAAAGGTATATAGTTACAATAAGGGGTTCCTGTCCTGAAAGGTATATAGTTACAATAAGGGGTTCCTGTCCTGAAAGGTATATAGTTACAATAAGGGGTTCCTGTCCTGAAAGGTATATAGTTACAATAAGGGGTTCCCGCCCAAAATGTGTTGTTAACCCATGCAGTACCATTTAGTGAGATGATGAAACGTCCGATAGCCTTTGTTCATTCTCAGATGCTGACACGATGGACAGACCTGATCTCTGACAAAGACGTGCTGATGGACCTTGTACCTCTCTCTCCACTGGAAGTAGAGCATGTACTCGGTGTGGTTGTTGTCCAGGTAAACCAGCCTCTCCGCCAGCTCCTTGGGGCCGCCGGGCGAAGTCGTCCACGTGAATGAAAGAGTCTCCCGGAACGTGGTCCTCGTAGTTGGCTCTGGAAGGGCCCAGGACCACGGGCACGGCCCCCATCCTCAGAGGATGGTACAGTCTGTCCGTCATGTAGTCCCTGTGGATGGAGTTCTCCCACGACAGGTAGAAGTTGCAGCCGTGCATCACCTTGACGTACTCTTCTGGAGTCACGGCGCGGTCGAAGGCTCTCCCGTAAACTTCTATCTTGACGTGGTTTTTCATCTCCTCGTAGACCTGGACTCTTTTATACTGAGGGTTCCAGTTGCTCACGATCCAGCACACCAGCTGGTCCTTCTCTGGCAGCTTGAAGCTCTCGTCCTCCTGTGTCACCATCACACATTTAAGTTGACCATTCATTGTCACTCAAATAAATGCGATTAACGGTTAAAGGGATAGTTCACCCCCAAAATGACTTTTTCTATGGATTAGTCACCCCATGGAGACTTGAATTCATGGATATTTTTTGTCTCATTCCTAAGACAATAATATGACCGGTCCGCTGGTCATCAAATTATTGTCTTAGGAATGAGACAAAAACAAAAGAATATCCATGAATTCAATTCTCCATGGGGTGACTAATCCATAGAAAAAAATATTTATTTGGGTGAACTATCCCTTTAAGTACAGCACTTGAGTAAATGTACTTAGTTACTTAACACCACTGACCTGAAATCAACCTTGTGGCCAAACGGCCAGAACCACATCAATATCAGAATGTGGTTCTCTGTGTGAACGGACTGTGGAACCATCTGCTTGTCTGGTGGTGTGGTGCAGTTTGGGTTGAGGAGCTGAAGGGACGTGTCTGGTCCTGGTCTGGAGACCTTCTCCTTCTTACAGATGCTGAAGGAGGTCAGGTTGATGTCCAGGTTGTAGAACATCAGATACCACAGCAAACACAGGAGGAACAGGAAGCCCATGCACAGGTGTTGTCTGGTGCACTGGAACCATGACGTCATGGTTCTAGCTCTGAGAGAGAGACACACACACAGAGACTACATTACACAACCTATACATTACTTACAATGAATTACTATCCACTGCATAGTAATACAGATAATAAAATAAACTATATTCCACAGCATAATAATAAATGAATAAAAGAGGAAGAGGAAAATGACAAAGCATTCACTAAATAATATGGTTCTTAATAACCTTTTAAAGAAGAGTTACGTTTCTATGTGTAACATGAGCCATGAATACTAATAATTATCTTCTGTACATGATAAAAAGTACATTATCAATCAGCAGTGGTTTGAATAAATCTGTTGTAATGAACATGAAAACATAATTATTATTATTATTATTCTCAGCTGGATATGAAAGCTGCTGAAAACAACACCAGCAGTTTTCTATGGATTAGTATATATATATTTTTTTTTTGGTCACACTAAGCCAATAATTTGATGCCCAGCGGACCGGTAGGCAGCGGTTCCGGTAGGAGATACAAAAGAGAATCTTTGTGTCTCCTACCGGAACCGCTGCCGGTCATCAAATTATTGGTTCAGGAATGTTAGTAATGTGACAAAAACTAAAATATCCATGAATTCAAGTCTCCATGGAGTGACTAAATCTATAGAAAAAAAGTCATTTTGGGGGTGAACTATCCCTTTAAAGAACTAATCCAGTATAATGCTGTTCTACAGTCAGTTCTGTGTATGTGTTTCACATCGTGGTGTTGTTTCAACAGACTAACAGAATAAACCTCTACAAGGCCAAAGAGGGTGACAATGTTATCACAAGGAAAGATGAAATAATGACCTACCTGGGTTCTATCTTAGGGGGCAACGTCTCCAGTGGAAAAATGACAACAACAAATAAAGTAATGATAAAAGTCAACCAAAGAAGAGGTTTTGTATTCAGGATCTCGTCTGTGGTTCAGCAGGAACACACTGAGGACACTAGCAGGAGCACTCACTCATCCAATGTCATTTTGACTTACTTTAGCACCACAAAGGCATTAAAAACAAAGCTTCAGACCCTCTCTAAACAAACAGGTCAGGTTAGGTTACTACTATAGGCCTCACACCCAGAACTCACCTAACCCCCTGTTCATTATGTTCAGTGGTGTAAAGTTCAATACTTTTACTTCTACTCCACTACATCTCAGAGGCTAATATTGTACTTTTACTCCACTACAATTATTTGAAAAATAAAGTTACTTTGCAGATATAAATTATTACATTATAAAACATACATTAACCACTTTAGCCCTATTTTATACCTAGGCTATTTTAAAATAGCCGATCTACAAGCTCACAACGCGTCGCATCGCGACGCGTCGTGAGCTTAGATCGGCTATTTTCAAACATTTTAGTACTTTTACTTTTGGTACTTTAAGTACATTTTGATACCAATACTTTTGTAATTTACTTTTACTCAAGGAAATCTTTATTCCGAACTTTTACCCTTGTAACAGAGTACTTTTACATTGCAGTATTGACACTTTTACTCCAGTAAAACATTTGAGTACTTTTTCCACCACTGCTCAAAACAAACTGGTCAGGTTACTGGTTACAGCGAAGGCCCCCGATCCCCCCGGGTTACTGTGACCTCCAGGAGGGCCTTATCTGAGGATCTTTTTTTTATTTATTTTTTCAAATGGGGATTTTCACTGTGTATAAATCATAAAATTGAAGAAACTTTTAAATTTAAAACGTACATTTTACTAATAATAATAAAAAATAAAAAAGGATCATGTACCCAAAATGCACTTGACTTCCTGCCAAAACTTCACAGACGCGTGACTCCTATGCGCGCGACCGGGACCCGGCACGGCAGCGTAACATAATGTAAACATGCAGAACTGGCTAAAAACAGGGAAACTGTCAGGTGGACGTGGTGAATCTAAAGTTAATGAAAGTAATGAAAGTAATGAAAGCGGACAGGAGGAAGAGGCGAGAGCAGCGGAGAGCAGCGTTGTAGTGGAGACAGAGAGTGATGATGACAATGACACGGGGGAAACTGAAAAGGGGGTTTGTGGGGCACAGACACAACAGCCAGGCCCTCCATCAAGAAAACGGGCTAAAAGAGACAACGAGACTGGGCGAAAGACTGGAATAAGAAAAAGGAAATATGATGAAAATGATCTGTGTCTGGGCTTCACTTGGATTGGTGATGTGGATCACCCAGACCCCCAGTGTGTGATGTGCGGTGACGTCCTATCTAACAGCAGCATGAAGCCTTCATATCTACGTCGCCACTTAACCACTAAGCATGCCGACGTAACTAAAGAACCCCTTGCATTTTTTCAAATCAAAATTGGCGGAGTTGAAAGACAGACAAAATAAACTGCAGTTTCATTCATGTGGTGGCTCTACCAAAAAGGCACTAAAGGCTTCTCATCTGGCAAGTTACAGAATTGCTAAAAAAAAGGGCTACCTCACACACTTGTGGAAGACGTGTGCTTGCCAGTTGCCAAAGATATGGTTGAATGTATGATTGGAGAGAAAGAAGCAAAAAGACATGATCCCTGTGTCCAACAACACTGTGTCAAGACGCATCGATACGATGTCCGAAAACATCCTGGCTACGTTAGTCAGTCGCGTGAAAAACAGTGAGTTTTATTCTCTCCAAGTAGATGAGTCCACAGATGTGGCAAATCTGGCTAATCTGTTGGTGTACGTTCGTTACGTATTTGAAGGAACGGTGAAGGAGGATTTTTTGTTCTGTCGGCCTCTTGTTACCCGAACAACAGGAGAAGAAACCTTTAATTTGATGAATGCCTTTATGAGGTCCAATGGAATCGACTGGACGCGCTGCGTTGGATTGTGCACTGATGGGGCAAAGTCGATGACAGGGAAGCATATAGGGCTTATAGCTCACATCAGGAAAGTCTGTCCATCCATTGTGTGGTCACACTGCAGTGTTCACAGGGAGGCCCTCGCTGCAAAAAAACATGCCAGCTGATCTACTTTCAGTCCTCCATGATTCTGTGAAACTGGTTAATTTCATCAAAGCTCGTCCGCTAAATTCAAGGCTGTTTACTGTGTTGTGCAATGAAATGGGAAGTGAACATAAAGCATTGCTTTTGCACACTGAGGTGCGCTGGTTGTCGCGAGGCAAAGTATTGACAAGGCTCTTTGAACTGCGACATGAACTTCAACAATTCTTTGAAGACAACCCGTTCCATTTGGCCTCTAAACTGCATGATGAGGATTTTCTGCAGAAGCTTGCCTACCTGGCTAACATATTTTCAGTTCTGAATGAATTGAATTTAGGTTTGCAGGGAGTCAGTGTTACACTGTTCAACACACACGACAAGATCGAGGCCATGATAAAGAAGCTACGGTTCTGGGCTCGCTGTGTGCGACGTGAGTGGGAATATGCTCCTGTGTTTCCCTTCACTTCATGCGTTCTTGGAGGAAAACAAAGTTGCCATGAGTGAACCTGTAAAAGGGCTAATAACAGAACATCTCAACCAGCTCGCTGAGCAGTTACGGAAATATTTCCCACCTATGGATGCATCTCAAACGTGGATTCGCAACCCATTTGAAGTTTCCCCTCCTGTCCCACAACTGTCACTACAACAGCAGGAACAGCTGATTGACCTGTCATCTGATGGAGCGCTGCTGCTGTGTTTCAAACGAAAGCCACTTGTACATTTTTGGACAGAGGCAATGACAGCACACCCCGACCTGCAGGGTTTTAATGCCCTTTGCCACAACCTATCTATGCGAGGCTGGATTCTCTTGTCTCACAGTGAAGACAAAATATCGGCAAAGACTGAATGATGTTGAGAAGGACTTGCGCATTAAACTCTCTTCAATTGCACCAAACTTCGCAGAGCTTTGTGCACTGATGCAGGCCCACCCGTCGCATTAACGTGGGTAAGTAATTAACCATCAATATCATTATTGCAGTGCTGGTTTTAATATATTAATTTTAAATAGAATCGCAGGTAGAACATGATTCCACATAACAGAGAAAACAACACAAACCCAAGCAAAAGCAATTGAAATTATGATTAATCTCAGCTACTGGGAATAATCACGCCTTTCTTTTTCTCTCTCTCTCCCTTCCCTCTCCCTCCCTCCCTCTCTCTCCCCCTCTCTCCCTCTTTCTCCCTCTCTCTCGGCCCCCTCGCTCTCTCTTTCTGCAGGCTGAACCTCCTGCACTGCACTTGAAAATCCTTAAAAATCCTTTTTGTTTTAGTTTTTTGGCCAATCTGTTTCAGAGCCTACACATGTCATTTTTATTTGTTGCAATTTGAGTAAAATGACTAGTGTTACATTTTCGCTAATAACTGCTGCTGATTGATGGTGGTTAATCGTTAGTTGTGGCTCCATAAGGGGAGCATAATGTTTACTTGGTTTCATATTATTATTCTGAATTCTCCCAATTTTTGTGAATGTGAGAGCTCATAGGCCTACTGCACTTTTGTATGTGTTCTTAGTGGATTAAAACTGATGCCTGTTAGTGCGGATATAAATAGACTGTGTTGCCTTTTTTATGTTGGGCATTGGGGGGTCAGACCGGCCGACAGGCGGGGATGAAGGGGACAGTCGCAACAAAGACGTCGCAAACTTCTTAACTTAAGAATTAATGTAATGTATATTTGTGTGGCGGTGGACTGGTGGAAATGCGCGCTGCGTGCGTCGCATTTGAACCAGTATGTTTATTTAGACTTCTGTAGGAGAGTCTGTGTTACCTTTTACAACTGAAAGTGATACAGGGAGAGCATTTAGTTTCAGGGAATGAGGATGTTTGTTGTTCCTGTTCCAGTGCATGAAATGTCTCTCATTTCAGAGTTGCTTCATGGAGAAGTTCACATGGGGGCAGTGGTGGAAAAAGTACTTTGATTGATTGATTGAAATTTTTATTAGGCAAAAGAATGTAAAACAACACAGTTACATTTATAATGCTTTTGTCTAAAAGGTCCGGCCAAAAAAGTCCTTGCGGACTTGTTTCCGTTGGGGTCCTTGAGTTAATTTCATAGACATATATAGTAGCAACCAAACAGTTCAAAAATCAACATGAAAATACAGATAATACAGAAAAAATACCACTATGTACAAAAAAAAAGCATTTAAAAAATATATGTACAAAAAAAAGGGGGGGGGGGGAGCATGGAAAAATAAAAATTATATACAAAAAAAGCATGAGGAAATACAAAATATGTACAAAAAGGAGGAGGGGGGGGGGGTCGTCTGTCTACAGGGAAACTGGTACTAGCTCCTCTTTCGGCTGTTTTGAATGAGCCCAGCGAACTGCATTTTTTGAGGGATGGGGTTAGACTATTCCATTCCTTGGTGGCTGTGCTATAGAAGGAGAATTTGCCCATGTTTGTTTTATGGGTGGGTGGTACCAGATTGTTGTTTACGCTCCCTCTAGTTTCGTGGCTGTGGGTGTCACTAACTACTCAAATGTTTTACTTATGTAAAAGTATCAATAATGTGATGTAGAAGTACTCTGTGTTACAAGTAAAAGTCTGGAATTAAAAATTTACTTGAGTAAAAGTACAAACGTTTTGGAATCAAAATGTACTAAAGTACCAAAAGTAGAAAGTACTCATTATGCAGAATGTCCCATTTCACAAGTTTTCAAATATATGAAATGTCTAAAAAATCTTTTGAAAATAGCAGATCTACAAGCTCACAATGCGCCTTGTGAGCTTGTAGATCTGCCATAGACACACACACACACACACACACACACACACACACACACACACACACACACACACACACACACACACACACACACACACACACACACACACACACACACACACACACACACACACACACACACACACACACACACACACACACACACACACTATACAGAACCTTTCACAGTTACAAAATGAATAAATTCTGTATGGGACAAACAACAGACATCCTTTAATTAAATCTAATCTGTGTACAAAATGAATGCAATGATTTAATGTTCCACTTTCATGTATTTTAAAGCTCAGCTGCTGTCAATACTAACTGGAGATAAAGTTTCAAAAGGTTGACTTTTTTTTTCTTTCCAAGACTGAAAAAAAGTTTATAATTTATTATACATCCCAGATAAACATACATTAAAGAATGTGCTGATTTACCTGTGTTGTTTCTCACTGATTGATCTGCAATAAACCAGTGGTTCTCAACCTTTTCAGACCACGACCCCCCAAAATAATCTTATTTGAACTCGGGACCTCCCAAAATAATCACATTTGAACTCGGGACCCCCAAAATAATCATATTTGAACTGGGGACCCCCCAAAATAATCTTATTTGAACTCAGGACCCCCCAAAATAATCATATTTGAACTCCCCACCCTGAAAAAGACTTGAAATTGTAGGAGTTGAGGCGTTACATTTAGTTTGACTCAGTTCGCACAGATAAATAGATCTACATGCTCTAAAAGAGCTTGTAGATCGGCTATTTAAAAAAATGTTGCTCTTTCTTATATTAATTGACAATTTGGCCAATGTTTGCCCAGTTTTTAGTATAGTTTATTGATTACTTATGAAGCAGCAGCTATATACTGTTCATGATATGTGCAATAATCCAGACTGTCGTCTTTCTGGAAACAGATGATGTAACATCGTATCTTTAATTTGATTGGCTGATTATTCTAAACTACAGAACGAGTCCTCCTTCATTCTCTTTCAGACTCCAGAACTTCTCTTTCGGTAAGCATCTGTTTATTCTGATCTGTTTATTCTGATCTGTTTATTCTGATCTGTTTATTCTCATCTGTTTATTTTGATCTGTTTATTCTGATCTGTTTATTCTCATCTGTTTATTCTCATCTGTTTATTCTCATCTGTTTATTCTCATCTATTAAATTCAGTTCAGTTTTGATCACTGATGATGAAGATTACAGCCACCCTCCTCATCCTCTCCTCTGTACTTCATGTCAAAGCGATCCCAGAAAGTAAGTACATTATATTTATGTTATTATATAATATATACATTTACATATACTGTTAAAAATGACACACACACACACACACACACACACACACACACACACACACACACACACACACACACACACACACACACACACACACACACACACACACACACACCTCTCACGTGACACTTTGATCACATGACCAGTGTGCTTTTAAAGACATTAGATGGTTTCAGCAATGAGATGTAATGAGGCTTGGATTGATGTTTAATGAACATGAACAGCATTTTACCAGTGACGCTGAACACACACACCGACACACACACCGACACACACACACACACACACACACACACACACACACACACACACACACACACACACACACACACACACACACACACACACACACACACACACACACACACACTTCAATTCAATTCAATTCAAAGGGCTCTATTGGCATGAGAAAACATACGTTTACATTGCCAAAGCAGAAAGCATAATACAACAATACAGCAATACAATCAAAACAAAAAATATGTACATTTGAAAGTCAGAATCTTCAATAGATCATTTTCTATGTACCAAGATCACTGGGTGCAGGTATAGTGCCGGAATATACACAATGATTAGTCTTTAGGGTGGTTGTGTTCCGTTTGATATCCTTTTCCTATCACAGCAACTCACGAATCTTGCTGCTGTGTTTGCACACACACACACACACACACACACACACACACACACACACACACACACACACACACACACACACACACACACACACACACACACACACACACACACACACACACACACACACACACACACACACACACACCCCTCTGAAGTAACACTTTGATCACATGACATGATGGTATCATCAGTGAGATGTAATGAGGCTTGGATCAGAGGAGCGTCTGTGAGTTCAGTTTACAGGTTCAGGTTCCCGGCTCTTCCTGGCTTCATAATTAAAGTGTCCTTGAGCAAGGCACTGAACCGCGTCATTCCAAAACCTCTTGTGCTATAACCACGCCCTCTTCTGTGAGGAAGGCGGAGCTGCCTCTCAGCATCACATTCAACACATTCTAATACAGACTGAAACCAGGGTTGATTTCGTCGACTAAAACTATGACGAGAAATGTTGGTCGACCTTTTTTCACTGACGAAATCTAAATAAAAACTAAATAAAAACTAAGCTGTGATGACTAAAACTAAGACTAAATATATTGACAATTTCATCAACAAATAAAAACTAGACTAAAATGTTAGTGAGTGACGAGTGGAGAAGAGATCCAGTAGAACTAAAAGACAAGTCATTTTATGTTTGGTTGCGGGTGTTGTGTTGTGCTCTGAAAATAGCTGATCTACAAGCTGATCTACGTCGACAAGCTCACAACGTGTCCCAGCGCGACGCGTTGTGAGCTTGTAGATCGCCTTGTAGTATTTGATATTTTCAGCATGCAACCAAGTGTAAAATCAGCCATTACGACGCCATCAAGGCACCGCCAAAATACATTTTAGTCGACTAAATCAACTGTAGATTTATTCGACTAAAACTAGACAAAAACTAAAACATTTCAGATGACTAAAATATGATTAAAACTAAATGTAATTTTATTCAAAAGACTATGACTAAAACTAAATGTAAATCAACACATCCTGAAACCTCATTACAGCACCTGGTCTGGTGGCGTGCCTCACTAATCATTAGACTGACAACCCTAACCTCCTGGTATCGTTTCCCGCTGCCGACACTCTTTTTACAACCACTATTTGTTTTGATGATTAACTCATTGACTGCCAGAGTTAAAACATCGTCTATAGCTGACCTACCGACCGACCGACTTTTTTATTATCAGAATAAAAGACACAGTTACAAATCTCAGCTATAATTAGCTGACCTCTGACCTCTCCCAGTGCTTCATTTCAGTCTTATGGCCCTCAGGATGAAGGAGTTCTAGAATCTATCTGTGTTAAACTGATATAAACCTATCAGTGAATGTATCTATTAAACTGATATAAACCTATCACTGAATGTATCTATTAAACTGATAGAAACCTATCAGTGAATGTATCTATTAAACTGATAGAAACCTATCAGTGAATGTACCTTCATTCTCTTTCAGACTCCAGAACTTCTATTTCAGTAATCTGTTTATTCTCATCTGTTTATTCTCATCTTTTAAATTCAGTTCAGTTTTGATCAGTGATGATGAAGATTACAGCCACCCTCCTCATCCTCTCCTCTGTACTTCATGTCAAAGCGATCCCAGGAAGTAAGTACATTATATTTATGTTATTATATAATATAGCCTATACA
Organism: Gymnoscopelus braueri; assembly: GCF_963280865.1. NCBI lineage: Eukaryota > Metazoa > Chordata > Actinopteri > Myctophiformes > Myctophidae > Gymnoscopelus > Gymnoscopelus braueri. The sequence continues at coordinate 53,138,660 of NC_137608.1, read as the reverse complement.
TTTATATCTAATATTATTATATAAAAACAAATATGAACAATGCACAATACAAACAAATGACACACACACACACACACACACACACACACGCACACGCACACGCACACGCACACACGCACACGCGCACACGCACACGCACACACACACACACACACACACACACACACACACACACACACACACACAAACACACATCTCATGAGACACCCCTCTGAAGTAACACTTTGATCACATGACATGATGGTATCATCAGTGAGATGTAATGAGGCTTGGATCAGAGGAGCGTCTGTGAGTTCAGTTTACAGGTTCAGGTTCCCGGCTCTTCCTGGCTTCATAATTAAAGTGTCCTTGAGCAAGGCACTGAACCGCGTCATTCCAAAACCTCTTGTGCTATAGGGGCCGGGCAAAAGGCGTGGCCAAGCTTAGGTTGAAGTAGTTCCGGTGGCCATATTAGGTGGGCTCCATAACAACAGCTCGTATCAACAACATTGACAGTTACCCACGAGTCACGACGTGTCCTGAACTACAGCGAATTTATTGGTAAAGGACAGAAGATGGACCGGGCAATGAGTGCCAGAGAGATACCATACAGAGAGAAGCTGAAAGCAGACGCAAAGGCACGCTACCCGGAAAAAAGTCATTACATCTGTGCCCTAGACCAGATGTAATGACAGTGCCCAGTCAGTCACAATCATTCAATTTACCTGAAAAGAACAACGTTTTGTTGCTTAGTTGTGCAACCGAAATAAAATTGTCATCTTGAGTACTGATTATGTATATATATTTATAATATTATTATAGTGAAGTATTATTATTAATTTTATATTGTTCATTGATCATTGAGAAAGTGCACAACGGACCTGTTGCGATCAGTGTTGCCATATTTTGCGAGAGAAATAAGCAACTAGGTCTATGAAAACAAGACCAAAAGAAGTGGCTTAGTGACATCGGCTACTTGAAAATAGCCGATCTACAAGCTCACGTGAGCTTGTACATAGGCTATTAAAAAAAACTCTTGCAATAAAATAAAGAATATTTTGATTATTTTTTGAAACATTCTAACAACACAAATGCTCCCTGGCACAAAACATTTTCATGAAAAGATTTGAGAACCACTGGTTTAATTTTTTTTTTTTTTTTTTTAAAGCCTAAATAAGCAAGTACCTAAATAAGCCTAAATAAGCAAGTACACTTTATAAATAAGCCACACAAAACTACTAATTTTACAAGCAACTTTACAGAAAAAGAAGCCCAAAGTCGCTTATAATAAGCCGACATGGCAACGCTGATGCTCGCCTCGCCCTCGCCTCCAACAGATGTTTATATGTTTGATTGTGTGCTGTCATGCTCGTTTGAGCTTATATGTGTTTGGGAATGTTGTTGAAGGTTATGTTATTTCGTCAGCTGACACCCAAGCCATACTACATTTATTTGATATCTCCGACGTCTGAACACATGCTGACAGACAGACAAGCGTCCCTGGCTGTTTCCTCAGCCACCGTGACTGTGAACCACCCACGTTAGACAACGTTTCTCAGACTGGACACATAGAGAAACACAATTTAGCTGTTAGCTCAATCTCATTGTATTTAAGATACCCAAGCCAAGCCATACGACGTTTCTTTGATATCTCCGACATCTGATCTCCAAAGCTTTTCTTCCAGGTTGGAAATGTGTGCAATTTTAACTTTTTAATTTAACGTCTGAAACCTTGCTAAATTAGAGCAACAGACAAGTTAGAGATAGATAATAATGTACACCGTCTACTTGCTGGACAACAAACACAGGACTACAGACTACACTACACTACTCTAAACTTGTGGCAGCTGTCAATCTACAGTACTCACTCAAGATGGCGGTGAAAGTGGGCTGATTTAACGGTGTCTCGACCCTGTGACGTCGCTATGCCCGGCCCCTATAACCACGCCCACTTCTGTGATGAAGGCGGAGCTGCCTCTCAGCATCACATTCAACACATTCTAATACAGACTGAAACCAGGGTTGATTTCCTCGACTAAAACTATAACGAAAAATGTTGGTCGACTACCTTTTTTCACTGACCAAAACTAAATAAAAACTAAATAAAAACTAAGCTGTGATGACTAAAACTAAGACTCAATATATTGACAATTTCATCAACAAATAAAAACTAGACTAAAATGTTAGTGAGTGACTAGTGGAGAAGAGATCCAGTAGAACTGAAAGACAAGTCATTTTATGTTTGGTTGCGCTCGGGTGTTGTGCTCTGAAAATAGCAGATCTACAAGCTCACAACGCGTCGCACTGCGTCAGCACACAACCAAGTGTAAAATCAACCATTACGACGCCATCACGGCACCGCCAAAACACATGTTAGTCGACTAAATCAACTATAGATTTAGTCGACTAAAATCTTATGATATTTAGTCGACTAAAACTAGACAAAAACTAAAACATTTCAGATGACTAAAATATGACTCAAACTAAATGTAATTTTATTCAAAAGACTATGACTAAAACTAAATGTAAATCAACACATCCTGAAACCTCATTACAGCACCTGGTCTGGTGGCGTGCCTCACTAATCATTAGACTGACAACCCTAACCTCCTGGTATCGTTTCCCGCTGCCGACACTCTTTTTACAACCACTATTTGTTTAACTCATTGACTGCCAGAGTTAAAACATCGTCTGACTATAGCTGACCTACCAACCCACCGACCGACTTTTTTTTATTATCAGAATATCAGAAAAACACACACACACACACACACACACACACACACACACACACACACACACACACACACACACACACACACACACACACACACACACACACACACACACACACACACACACACACACACACACACACACACACACACTCCTTTTACTACCTGTATATTCAGTATAGAATGTTGAATGTTGGTCCAAATACATGAACATTAAAACAGATGTTAGGAACTGTTGTTGTGACATCATGAAATAAATCATTCTGTATGAATTACTTTCATAATACAACAAAACCACACAAAAAAAACATTTGAATCTGTTTCAGTGTGAATAAAACGTTTGACAGGAAGCTACTTTTAATATCCAACCTTTCACTTCATATAAGAACCAAACATGATTGTTTAACATGATGATTATGTGTTATTGTCACTGTGAAGAAGTTTGTTGTTGAATTTAATTTCATCTTTGTTTTTTTTCCCAGTGTTCCATGAGATGATTTATGTCCTTGGCTGTTCAGACACAGTTAAAGACTCATATAAAGAGTGGATGTTTGCACTGGATGGTGAAGTGTTGGTCTACGCAGACTACAACAAAGGGAAGGTGGTGGAGCCTCAGCCTCCGTTTGTAGATCATATCACCTACACAGGAGGTTATGAAAGAGCTTTGGGTGATCAGCACTACTGCAAAGGCAACCTGGACAACATTCGCACTGCCTTGAAGAAACCACCAGTGAAAGGTACATGAATACTATGAACACAATAGTTATTAAGTGAAACGGTTGAATGTATTTAACATGAATGAAAATGTTTAAACATGTATAGTAAGCATTTATGGTTGTTATGGTGAAATATTTTCTATATAATATTTATTTCTAGTAAACATGAATATGTGCAGATAATATGATTATACAACAGTTACCATCAAAATAAAACATATCAAAATGTATTCATATTGTGAGGCATGCTGCTGCTGCTGCTGCGTTTCACCGTCTTAGCGCTCCTCCAGCGCTACATTTAGGTGCTTTTCGGTATCAATACTGCAATCTAGAAGTACTCTGTTACAAGTAAAAGTCCGGAATTCAAAATGTACTTAAAAGTACAAAAGTATTGGCATCAAAATTTACTTAAAGTACCAAAAGTATAAGTACTAAAATGTTTGAAAATAGCAGATCTACAAGCTCGTAGCGCGGCACTCGGTGCCGCGCTATGAGCTTATAGATCTGCTGTTTTCAAATAGCCTAGGTATAAAAAAGAGGTTATCCTGGAAATACATGATGGGGTCAGACAGACAGACAGACAGACAGACAGACAGACAGACAGACAGGCAGACAGGCAGACAGGCAGACAGGCAGGCAGACAGACAGACAGACAGACAGACAGACAGACAGACAGAGAGAGAGACAGGCAGACAGACAGACAGACAGACAGACAGACATAGTCCTTGTTTACTCAGCCACTCTAGTACTTGACAATTCAAACACACACAGTGATGATATTATATACAGATTATAATAAAACTGAACATTAATGACATTTTTAATTGTCCATTTCCAGATGGATATGTGTTCTGTCTGGCTTCCCGCTGTGTGTTTAACTCCAGTGAGCTGAAGGACATACAGTTCATACAGTCAGGTAATTTCGATGGTGATGAGATCACCAGGTGGGACAGTAGAGTAGATCAGTTTGTTGGATACACTGAGTTTGGTGTGAAGAACGCAGAGCTCTGGAATAAAGATCCTACACTACTGGCTGTGATGAGAGCAAACCGAGAGGGAATCTGCAAACCCAACATTGAGACCTACTACTCCTCTGCTCTGAACAAGAGAGGTGAGCTGATCTCAGAGCAGCACTCAACACTCATCACCTCATAAACTATAACATGACATCATAATAAATCATTCTATTCAGAGATGATTAATGGTGTTAATATTGATCTGATAATGATTATAAAACATCCCTTGGTCTGGGCCGTAGCGTGACGGTCCAGACAGCCTGACAGCGTGTCGCGGGTTCGACTCCCGATCCCGACGACCTTTGCTGCGTGTCACCCCCTCATCTCTCTCCCCATTTACCTGTCAGCCTATCACTATCCCTCTCTCTAAAAAATAAAAAAAATTAACATTCAATCCGGGAACGCATCTCTGTCATTTTAGATTTCTTTGGCTATTCAAAAATAGTAGATCAAGCTCATAGCGGAGTGCCGCGCTATTAGCTTTTTTTTTTACTATATTTTTAAATCAAATCTTTGCTTCTGGGGGGTCCCTGGAACAACATATTTGACAAATGTTCGCTTTAAAAATATATATATTTAAAGATTTGAACACATTTTCAAGATTTATCAAAAAAATAGCAGATCTACAAGCTCATAGCTTGTCTACAGTATCTGCTATTTTTGATTAGCCAAAGAAATCTAAAATGACACAGATGCGTTCCCGGATTGAATGGGTTAGTATTCTTAGTAACAGTCTAAAGTGGAGTCTGAAGAGGAGAGTCTTCAGATTATGGTGGAAGATTAGGAGTGAGTCTACAGTTCTGACTGCAATGGGGAATTTGTTCCACAGTTTGGGAGCCAGAAGGGAGAAGAGTCTGGGACGTGTGGAGCGTTGTCCAGGGTGTTTTAGAGAAGGGAGAAGAGTCTAGGACGTGTGGAGCGTTGTCCAGGGTGTTTTAGAGAAGGGAGAAGAGTCTGGGACGTGTGGAGCGTTGTCCAGGGTGTTTTAGAGAAGATTCAGACAGCTCCCCTGTGTTAGCTGATATGAGTGAGCGGGAGGGGTTGTAGGGTTGGATCAGGCTTGAAGATATGGGGGTGTCATACATTTGGTTGCTTTGTAGGCCAACATCAGTGTTTTGTACTCTGTGAGGGCAGCAACTGGGAGCCAATGGAGGGAGAGGAGAACGGGGGAGAGCCGAGAAACGTGAACATTTTGGCTGGTTGACCAAGTGTGTTACGGCTTTCTGGATCATTTGGATCTAATGTGGATAATATACAATTATTCATGATAATGACATGTTCCTATGACTGGTAATAATAATAATAATCTTCTTCATCCAGTGGAGCCCAAAGTGAGACTGAAGTCAGAGACTCCCCCTCGTCGTGGTGAACACACTCACATGCTGAGGTGCAGCAGCTACGACTTCTATCCTGAAGTGATCCTGGTGACCTGGTGGATAGGTCAAGAACCTTTGACCTCTGGTCTCTCCTATACCGATCTGTCTGATGGAGACTGGTACTACCAGTACCACTCCTACCTGGAGTACACACCCAGGTACACACCTAACAGACACCTATGGAAATACACACCTAATAGACACCTATACATATATTCTTTAAAAATAAAACAAGTGTTAATCACTTGCTGAAAATGGCCCATTAAATGGTAGGCTTATATTAAGTCTCTCACACACACACACACACACACACATACACACACACACACACACACACACACACACACACACACACACACACACACACACACACACACACACACACACACAGGAATACGCTATAACGTGCGTATCTCGTTACTAAGTTTCTTCTGCCTCTTACCTTCCTATTTTTTCTGCAATGGGGAGGGAATAGTGGAATACACAATAAACACTAGAGCGGAGGAGAGCCCAGCGGGGCATTCACGCTCCTACACAATAATAGTCAAAACAAATATTAACAAAGATCAACAGATCAATGTGAATAGAATCGCGGCGCGGTTCAGCATGTAGATCAGCTACTACTATTGTGTGTTTGTGTGTGTGTGTGTGTGTGTGTGTGTGTGTGTGTGTGTGTGTGTGTGTGTGTGTGTGTGTGTGTGTGTTGTGTGTGTGTGTGTGTGTGTGTGTGTGTGTGTGTGTGTGTGTGTGTGTGTGTGTGTGTGTGTGCGCGCGTGTGCATTACAGATCAGGAGAGAAGATCACATGCATGGTGGAACATCCCAGCCTGACCGCGCCTATCAAGATGGACTGGGGTCAGTTATTGTAATCTACTGTAATCTACTGTCTAAATAGCAGATATACAAGCTCATAGTGCGGCACCGAGTGCCGCACTATGAGCTTGTAGATCTGCTATTTTTGAAAAATCGTGAACATTTGTGCAAATCTTTGAATATATATTTTTTTAAGCGAACATTTGTAACTGTCAAATGTCTGTCAACATACTGTATGTCTTAAGTTTTTCTGAAATATATCAGTGGTGCTCAAACCTTTTCTTGTCAAGGACCCCCCAAATGTTTTTGGCCGCTGATCCCCATCAAAATATGTTGTTCCAGGGACCCCCCAGAAGCAAATATTTGAGTTAAAAATGTTGTTTAAAAATATATATAAATTATATTCAAATATTTGCAATGTTCAGATTTTTCAAAAATAGCAGATCTACAAGCTCATAACTTGGTGCCGCGCTATGAGCTTATTGATTTGATAAAAACAGATACAAGACCAGATTGATTTGATAAAAACAGATCAAAGACCAGATTGATTTGATAAAAACAGATCAAAGACCAGACTGATTTGATAAAAACAGATCAAAGACCAGATTGATTTGATAAAAACAGATCAAAGAGTCATCATGGTTTTATCAATGTGAAAACAAGACAGTTTTCTAAGACAGAACAGGCGCTGATATTCTTTTTTACAAACTGCCTCACAGTTCTGAGTCTAAGACTCTGTCCTAAGATACTTTCTGCACATGATTCCACAGCCTGCTTTATAATCATCATAGTAAAAGGTTGATTCATGTTTTCTAAAATCTATCATCATATCCTTTGTTTTGGATGTATTTAGCTCTAAGAAGGACATGTCACATCAGGTGACAAACTCCTCAAGGACTGGACCAATAGGGTTGGACTCATTATTATACCGAACAGACTCACAATGACTGTGTCGTCTGTTTATTAGGGTTAGGGTTAACCCATAATATGATATGATATGATATGATATGATATGATATGATATGATATTTGTATTATCAGATGACTCCATGCCAGAGTCAGTGAAGAACAAGGTGGCCATGGGAGCATCAGGTCTGGTTCTGGGTCTGGTCTTGTTCCTGTCTGGATTCATCTACCTCCAGTGGAAGAAACGAGGTGATTAGTTTACATGTTTAATGTTTAATTAACATGTTTCATTAATTATTATACTACCAGTGGAAAAAATGAGGTCAGATCAACAGAGGATCACATGACATGTGGGACCCTCACAGAAATGCAAACAAACAAACAAACATGTAAAACCACAACCTAAACAGGTTTATATTGGTTTAGAACCATAACCGGTTTAGACCAGTTTAGACGACCTAGTTAGAGGTCAAAGTGTGTTCTATGTAGTCACATTTAACTTTAATACATCAGTGTTACATTTAGTCTTAAATAAGAGTCAAATGTTCACATTAGTTCTGATGACTGAACCGTAATGTTTTTGTGTTGTTGTTGTATTATTGTGTTATTGTGTGTACAATGTAGAAATACACAAACAATGCAACATAGGATTTATTTGTGTCTGTTTTTTGTCTCTCTTCTTCTTCTATCAGGTCGTATTCTGGTGCCGACAACCAATGACGATCTTTAGACTCCTCCCACACACCCAGGTTCACTTCCTCTTTCTTTCTACTAAACCTTTTTTTTTGTAATGTATAAAAGTGTATAAAACTATAAAACATACACAAAACAACATGCTTGTGTAAGAAGTGCAACAACTAGCCTGGTAAACCATCCCGGTCGCGTGAATTCACATTATCATGTGTCTTCTGCTTAATTTCTTATAATAATGAATCTAATAATCAAATGTAATAATCAAATGATTTGTTGTATCAGACAACACTGATGACAATGTGGTCAGATGGGGGGGGGGGTCCTCTTGGTAAACTAACAACTTGCTCATGATCTATTCACCATGTATAGCATAGTTTTAAATCATTAAACCATTAACAAACATTTGACAAGTTATGAATAACACATTAACTGATCATTTGGGAATGATTAATTTACTATTATAAGGGAAGGTTATTCTAAAGTGTTAACATGTTCACACAGTTAATACATTCTGATTCTTATTTGTTTATTGTCTTTTCACAGAACACCTGGGTGTGTTTTCAGAGAAGCAGAGAGTCATCGCTGCCCTCTGGTGGAGAGAGGAGGAAAGTTGTGTGTCCATTCTGCTTTTAAATACTCATAACAGCAGCACAATGATGACATCATCCTCCTTTTTTACAAATGTGTCCTTTAAAAATGCTAAATGGCTAGCCAAGGCTAACGATAATTAGTGTGAGCCCATGTCGACGTGGTTTTGAGGTTAGTGTTAAGGTTAGGTTTATAGACATAGTGTTTGTGAGGTTAAAGGTCAGGGTTTAGGGTTAAGGTCAGGTTTATAGACATCGTTTTTGTAAGGTTAAAGGTCAGGGTTTAGGGTTAAGGTCAGGTTTATAGACATCGTTTTTGTGACGCTAAAGGTCAGGGTTTAGGCGCCACCTGTGCGACACACCAAAGGAAGAGGGAGTCCCAATTAGTGTGGGCGGTTCATCAAATTACTTTGTATAGTTTCTGTCGTCAGAATACACAAACATAATATTTCAGTTCTAAACTATATTGAAACATTAAATAATGATCACACACACAATCAGAGTTCTTCATGACATTCAATTCAATTCAATTCAATTTTATTATAGTGTCAAATCACAACAAGTTGTCTCAAGACACTTTACATGTAGAGAAGTGCGCAGTGTAATAACACAACCAAACTAACGCACTTTAGACATCCACACACAGGAAAAAATAGTTTCCTATTAGAAGTATCATCACCTGTGATAGCACCCATGTAATCTACATGATTCAGTGCCCTTGTGGTCTAGCATACGTTGGCAAAACTACCCGTAAATTAAAACAACATCAGTGAGCACAAAAGCTCAATACACAGGAATGATGGCGAATATCCTGTCGCTATTCATTTTAATGATGCTAAACATGACATATCCTCTTTTAGATTCCAGGGAATTGTCCTTCTCCTAAAGAGAAGAGAAGCCTACTGGATCTTCACACTCCAAACACTGGCCCCAAAAGGCTTAAATGATGAATTTGTACTTAATGTTATGCTGTGATTAGTCATGCGTTATTTGGATGGACTAGCTATGTAATAGACCTGTTGTGCTCGATTCGTTTATTTTTACCTTTATTCTCACTGTGTGTCTTTTTATTATTATTGGGTCCACTAATATTATCTCTTCCTTTATAGATATTGAAGACCTGGCCCGATGACATGTACAGGCCTTTTCCTCTGCTATTCAGAGCCGTAATTAGTGTTGCTGTGACCCAAAAAAAAATGTATTTTGTGAATGGGATTGGTGTTGCTTTAATATGATGGTGGTGGGAGTGGCTTTAGGTCTGAGATTGCGGGTGCAGCCAATGGGTTGCATGTCCGATGACCTTCACTTGGGAGGTGTAGCCTTTAAAATGTTTGGTGGTTGATGTGTTCTGTATTGTCTGTCCTGATGAAGGTCTAACGACCGAAACGTTGATTAAGAATAAAGAGCTACATTTTTTGCAAGATCCAGACGGTGTGCGGGTCCTATTCTTTGGTCTAACCATCAGAGATCTCCTCCATAATTTGTACATTTTTTACTTACGCACTTGTCGCTAACCCTTGGGGTGTGCATCGGCCTCCTTCACAAAAAACTAAAGTAAAGAATAAAATATGTGTCTAATTCTGACAGTTTAGATATTTCTTGGTCAGTATTATTTACTTTCCGTTTTTCAGCTCCACTGTTTTGTTTCTATCCGTTCATATTGGCTGAACTTCACTCATTAAACTAGTTAACAGATCTGTGGACAAGTGATGATGATGATGATGATGAAGGTTGTGGATTCATTTATTTGGCAGTTGTTGATGATCAGGACACACGGGTGGAAAAAAAAAAACCTTCACAAAGTATTGTGTTTACTGTATGTGAGAATGATTTCAAAAGTGGAATCACTTTCTTGTAAATATATATTTTAAATGATATAATTTATTTCTAAATATTTTATTGGAGGAACATATCAGACATGTCCCCTCCTTCCCCCCTGGGATCTGCACCCCTGATCATGAATGGTTTGAAGTTCAGATGTTAGATTTTGGCTTTAATTTGCTTGGTTTGAATGGAATGTCACAATATCAATAAAGGAATGAGAAAACATAATTGTGCCTCATGTTCTCTTAAATTTCACTGCAGGTGGGTTGCCAATTTCAGCCAATCAAGAGAGAGTGACCATTCATCAGCTTCAATGTTATAGTGTTCCAGTTTAAGTTTCATCACTTCCAATTCCACTTGTTTAATGTGTATCCTGTGTGAGTTCTCTCTCCTGATTGGATAAGATTGGTATCCCAAACTGAAAATGCAATTATTTAGTAAAGAGCTGGAGAGACATGGAGACTCCTGTTACTGAACAAACACTCTATAGTAATATGGTGTCATGGAATTCTGGATCAATCAGCAGTCGATGAGGCACATAGGAGTCGAGACAATATTCTAGGTGGTGATGATTATGCTTTATGTACATGATATCATGGGGAGAAGTACAATAACACTCATGTCAGTGGTACGGTAGTTCTGCCAAGAGCTCAGGGCAGAGATCATAGTTATACTGTAGCTGCTTCAAGGACAAACTGAACCATAACAAGATAGTCTGTACCAAAACAATAGCTATTAGACCTAGTGGAGACATTTAGACTCTTACAAGCTGTCAAATATCATACTGTATTGTAGAAGTATTATAAGTGATGGTAAAATATAAAGGTTAGATATAAGCAGCCATATAACTTCTTCCTCAGTGGTCTCATGTAATATTGTAATATTTTGAGATATGGAATTTTATGTTCACATTATGGAGTTGGAGGTTAATCACTGATATTAATTAAAACATCTTTATTTTAATACATTTCAACAGAAACAAAACAACACTCTGCATGAGAATGAAGTGTTAAAGCAGCACTATGTAGTTTGGGGTATCAGTGGACACTTTGGACACAAATAACATGGCAGCGACGTCTTTGACTTCATTAACTCCCATTACACCTAAGACAGGCACCCTCTGTAAATAGCTTTAAAGCACAGCTCAAGACCTATTTCTTCACTCTTGCTTTTAGTTGATTTTTAAATCTCTCTGATGTTAAATGGTAAATGGTGCATTTATATAGCGTTTTTATCCAAAGCGCTTTACATAGATTGTGCATTACATTCACCCATTCACACACACACTCATACACCGATGGAGGAGGAAACCATGCAAGGCACCAACCTGCTCATCAGGAGCAATTAGGGGTTCAGAGTCTTGCTCAAGGACACTTTGACACTAACTCTGGGGGAGCCCGGGATCGAACTGGGAACCTCACGGTTCCCATCCGGCCGCTCTACCGGCCACTCTACCCCTGAGCCACTGCCCCCCCTTTGTTATTCATGTCCTCACTGTTTTGTCTGATTCACTGCCTTTTTTGCTTTTATTTGAAAGGTAAGGTAAGTGATTTACTTTGGTTCAAATAAGTGTTAAACAGCTCTATATTGTGATAGTACTCATTGCTATAGAGTGTTTGTTCAGTAAATGGAGTCTCCATGTCTCTCCAGCTCTTTATTAACACATCAGGTGCCAAACACGGTCAAAAAATTGTTTTCAAAGAGTAGAGCATAGGTGTAAAAACCGTGTTATCAATATTTTCGTTTTTTTCCATAAGGGGGGGCTAGCACAGCTTTGGAATCACCCACGGTGACTCTGAGAAGGAAGGGACAGATTCATTAATGTGGTTCTCGAGGACAGAAGCGAGGAGGAGGAGGAGGAGAACGACCGTGAACGCGGCGGGTCCCAAGAGAACGGTCAGACGCAGGAGGAGGCGGAGCACCGCCGCCGCCAGGAGACGCGCCGCGTCCGCTAGGCCCAGGAGGAGGAGGCGGCGCGCGGCCGCGGCCAAAACCACCACCAGGAGACGCAGGAGGTCCACCAGGCGCCGCAGGAGGCCCGTGAGGAGGACTGCGCCGAAGAAGCAAGTGAGAAGGAGGAGAAGACGGGCCAGGAAGGTGGAAGAGTAAAGCGTCCATGTTGGGGGGCTGCAACGGTGGATTATTTTATTTCTTCCATTATTCCATCGGTCGCTTTTTTGATTTGTTAACCCATTCAATCAGTCATTTTAAATTTCTTTGGCTATTCAAAAATAGCAGATATACAAGCTCATAGCACGAGTGCCGTGCTATGAGCTTGTATATCTGCTATTTTTTGAATAGCCAAAGAAATCTAAAATGACACAGATGCGTTCCCGGTCTTAATGGGTTAATTTATTTTTATTTTTGTTTCATATATCAACAAAGTGTTATTTTACAGAGTTCATCTTGGAATTTGTCATTACAATTTTACTGTAATCCACAAAAGTGTGACTGTTAATTTATTATTATTATTATTATTATTATTATATACCTTAATATTCTGTCTGTCTGTCTGTCTAGAAATGCTTAATAAAGTAAACAACAGAATAATAATTTATTTTAGCAATTTCGCACAGATATAATAAAGTCCTTCATGGCAATACAAATAAAAGTAACAACAAAACTAAGTATCTCCTTGCTTACGGCAATGAAAGTATTCCATAAGTGTTGCACTCAGTGCCGTGAGCTTGTAGATCTGCAATTTTTAGGAATAGCCAAATAAATCTTAAAATGACAGATGCGTTCCTGGTCTTAATGGATAAAGCTGTTTGAGCTAGGCTAAGTTATGTGTGCTAATAACACAACCTGGATTAGAACATGTCACGTGTGAATGTGAGCGCTAGTGCTATGGAGATGATATCCAAACCGTCCTTCTGCTCATAAAACACAGTGTGTGACACGGGGCATAAATACAAATTCTTAAGTTTGCAGGAGCGTGAGGCAGGCGCACGGCAGCCGTAGGTTGACGCATGCACACTTTGATCATCCCATAGCTTGCGGCGCTGTAACCATGGCGACAACAAATGCCAAGCATCCCATAACCATAAACGCAGAATCTCCGCTGTTTGAGAGAATCCTGCTGAACAGGTTTTGATGACAGAATTCCTTGATGACAAAATTCCTTGATGACAGAATTCCTTGATGACAGAGGTTCCCTTTGATGACAGAGGTTTGCTTAAATATAGTGGGAGATGTTAAAAAACGAGTGAAAATAGCCAATATACAAGCTCATAACGTTTCGTATCTTGCAGTGTGAGACCAGCTTAAGTTTAGAGTTATACCTGATTTATACTTAGTTAGTGTGGTTGCCCTAACAGGGCAACCAGACTATAGTAATCCTCACACTTTATTAGTGTGGTTGACCTAACAGGGCAACCAGACTATAGTACTTGATGAACTTTATTTATAGATAAACAATACTTTGCCGCGCATCTCCTCCCACAGTTTTTATTCCCCAATGTTGTGCCATATCTCAAAATGACCGTCTTGACCTGGAATCGTGCGCTTGTATTTTGCTAAGAGATTGGTTAAATAGTTTAATTGATATTGATTTATTAGTGCATTAAATTTCCCCTTCCGCTTTAATGTAAAAGTGAAAAAACTCATTCAAGTATTTTTTTCTCAGAAACCGTAAGAGTTAGAGTTACCACATTTAGAGGGGAGGTTCATAATTTAGTCCGAAATTATTGAAAAGATAATTACACTAATCGGCCACATGGTGGCGCTATAACAGCGCCCTTTACGTTTTAGCCTATAACTCTTGAACCGTAGGTCGTAAAATCAAAATGAATTTTTTTTTCCCTGGATTCCTTGGGTCACTACGCATCTCCCCATATAGGCCACGCCCATTTGCGTCAGGATAGATTTTCCGCCATTTTGAATTTTCTTCAAAACACACTTTTTGCACCTTTTCCTATTTTTTTTTCTCCAAATCTCACAAAATTCGGTACACGTGATCTCTGGACTCATGCGATAAACCTATCCGAATGGCATTTTGATAGTCCATACCGTTCGTCCGTAATTGGCTTCCAAAGTTAGTGGGAGGAGCCCGTTTTTACCAAAAATGCCAAAAATCACGAACGAAACGTCCAATCGATCCCAAATTTGAATCACATGTCGAGGGTGGTTTACTCAACGAATCCACTTTGACCCTTAGGGGGCGCCACAACTGCGCAAAACGTAACCGTTTGATGCAAAAACATGATTTTTGGGGGGATCACTCCTCTCAAATTGAAAAGCAGGTGATCTCAGGAGTGACATGACGATGTCATTGGCCCGCTACATTTGTGGGAGGGGCTTATTTATTTTAGTGGGAGGGGCCTATTTCTTCAAATCAAAACGCCATGTATCACGAACACAGGATCCAATCAGCACCAAATTCGAATGGCACGTCACGCGGCCTCCGATGGTATTCCTCCAAGCATATTCCTCAAGTCCGGGCGGCGGCAACCTGCGACCGGCGTCGGCGCAACCACACTTTGCAATTGCCCTGAATTGCGACGCGTCTAGTTGTGCCTCGGTATCACACACATCATAACAGATCTATAAGCTCACAAAGTGTCTAACCCTAAAATATGTAAAACAAAAAATGTGGATTCATAATATTTTGTGTGTGTGTGTGTGTGTGTGTGTGTGTGTGTGTGTGTGTGTGTGTGTGTGTGTGTGTGTGTGTACTCACACAGCCACATGTGTGTGTGTACCATTGGAGTACAGGTGCAGAGAGGGAAATGTTGTAATCTTCACTTTCTCCACCAGGGGGCGATCTGTAGACAGAGCCCTCGTCACCACGACTCCTACGTAAGGTAATAAGTCTAATATGACCTGCACGCACGCACATACGTACACACACACGCACACGCACACACACACACACACACACACACACACACACACACACACACACACACACACACACACACCCACAGACACACACACACTAGTCTGGGAGGCATTGCATCGGAGCTTGGACAGCAGGGGCGCGGCCACTGCGTTGTGATTCAAATCAACAGCCAATGAAGAAAAGGGGGCGGGATCCACATGCAGTGGGTGTTCTATCTAAATAGGATCGACGGGAAGCAATTTCCCCTTGAGAAATTGCGGCCGCCATTGTTGTGTACTGCTGTTTGCCTCTCATCGGACTTTTTAGACGAGTCAGACCGGTAAGAGGCGTGTCCGCTCAGATTCTGAGCGTAAGCTACATCCCGCCCACAAATACCAGGGCTCTGGCCCAGAAGTTCCTCGCCAGAGCAGGCGAAAACTTCTGGGAACTCAGATTACACACACACACACACA
Organism: Gymnoscopelus braueri; assembly: GCF_963280865.1. Taxonomy (NCBI): domain Eukaryota; kingdom Metazoa; phylum Chordata; class Actinopteri; order Myctophiformes; family Myctophidae; genus Gymnoscopelus; species Gymnoscopelus braueri. Next base: position 53,122,724 of record NC_137608.1, on the reverse strand, counting down.
CACACACACACACACACACACACACACACACACACACACACACACACACACACACACACACACACACACACACACACACACACACACAGTGTTAGGATACTTTTAGGGAATGAATGTAGTCAAATTAACTCACTAGTCTAGCAGCAGTAATTAAAGGAGAGTTTAGTTTTTTCTTACCTCTCTTCCTATATATGACTCTGGTTCTTCAATGATGACAGCTGTGTACACATCTGACCTTTGACCTAACAGTGGGAGGAGCTCCAAAGAACTACAGACAGACAGACAGACAGACAGACAGACAGACAGACAGACAGACAGACAGACAGACAGACAGACAGACAGAGAGACAGACAGACAGACAGACAGACAGACAGACAGACAGACAGACAGACAGACAGACAGACAGACAGACAGACAGACAGACAGACAGACAGACAGACAGACAGACAGACAGACAGAATGTTTGTAAACAAACGTGTCCGGCTGGTATTTCCAGCTAGAAAGTCTACGTGGATATCTACTCCAGTGGTTCTCAAAGTGGGGTATGGGGACCCCCATGGGGTCCGTGAGGGGGAGGATCATCATCCAGGGGATGAGGTTATTACATCAACACAATAATTTTAACCACCTTATCCATGTATATGTGAGCTTGTATATCTTCTGTTTTTGAATTCGTCTTGAAAAAGAAAAAAAAAATATGGAGAAAATGTGACTTCTTTTTAACACAAATGTTCTCTTCTTGGCGTGTGTATGTGTGTGTGTGTGTGTGTGTGTGTGTGTGTGTGTGTGTGTGTGTGTGTGTGTGTTACCTGTCGGACTGGCCATTTGGCATACCGGGCAGACGCCCGGTGGGCCGATGGGCCAGTGGGGCGCTGGGTCGACCAAAAAAAAAAAGGAAAAAAAAAAGGATTATTACGATTATTTCCGGGTCGCGCGGCCCAATTATAAGTTACGTTAATGTTTGGGCTGGGATGCTTTTCAGCAGTGGCCTCAATGCGGCTGCAGAGTAGCCTGGGACCAGACAAATCTGCGAGTGCAAAAAAAATTTGCACTCTGCGATTTGGGTCTGGCACCGCTCCATAGACAATCCATTTCCTGCTCCAGAAGACGGGGGTAACCAATCAGGGCCCAGTATTCGAATATGGGAGACTGTAATTGGTAGTTGGTTTGTAGGTCTAACCAATTGCGTCGAGAGTCATTGTTTTGATCCCGCCCCCTTGGAAAAAACGTCCTCATAGAAGCACCAGACTCATCCACGCAGTGATATAGTCTGTCTACGCCAGGCTAGCTGCAGAGTTCATGTGCAACGTAGGTGGTGGCCTATGCTTTACACAGGGTTGCTGGGCTACCTGGTCCCAGTCCGGCCCTGCCTGTATGCTTCCAGGGGTGGGCAGCGGTCATGATTTGTGTGCATGGGGATCTCATCTTAAACAAGCTCAGTGCTTAATGAGTCTTCCAGTTTTGATTGATGTACTTTTATTTAGTAAGACATGAGAATCACAGTACATGGAAGTACAAAATTCACAATACAAGGTCTACTAAACTGGAAGACTCAGTTAAGCACGCAGCTTGTTTAAGATCAGAACCCCATGCACACAAATCATGATGACATATAAGAGACAGACAGATATACACACTACTATACAGAATGTCATACAATCAGCTTTCAGGTTACTGGTATGAAGAGAGAAAAAATATATATACAAAAGAGGAAAATGAAAGAGGGGGGGTAGGGGAGGGGTAGGTTAAGACTTAGACAGGGGCCATTTTCAAATTGCAGCCTCCTGAAGGTGTATCTTTAGGGCAGTTTTGAAAGTGAGTAGGGTTTTACACGCCTTTACTCCTTTTGGTAGGGCATTCCACATTTTTGATGAATAGCATGAGAACGAGTTCATTCCCTTAGTTGAGCCAAATCTGGGTTGAACATGATTTGTGGAGCTGCCTCTGGTGTTATGATCATGGACTTCATTAACATTTTGGAAGTATTTTGACAAATACAGGGGGATCCCAATGTTGTGGTGTATCTTGAAGACCAGGCCCATAGCAAGTTTCTGTACTCTGTCCTCAACCCTAAGCCATCCAATCCTAGCAAAATGAGCAGGGGTTAGATGGGTTTTGTGATTGAGGCCAAGAAGTAGCCTTACAAGTTTGTTTTGGGATGTTTGGAGCCTTGTTTTTAAGGCCTTGGAGGTGTTGTGATACCATGAAGTGCATGCATAATTATAATGACCTTGAATGAGGGCCCCTGCAATAATTTTAAAGTATTCTTACTGACTAGACGATCAATCCTCCACAAATAGCGTGTTGTTTGGTTGACAATTTTGATTACCGTCGTTTTTGTTACCAGAGAGGTTTACCTTCAAGATGGAGCCCAGCTAGGTAATTTCATCCTTTCTTTTGATGACATCATCACCCACTTTGATCGTGAAACTCTCTGCCTTGCTAAGGTTAGGACTGGACCCAAAGAGGATGGATTCAGTTTTTACCCAGGTGTAATGAAAGTTTGTTGTCAGAGAGCCAGATGCAGATCTTGTTGAGTTCAGAGCTGAGAGTTTTCTCAACCTGCAGCCTGTCCCTATCCGAGACTAGCAGGGCCGAGTCATCTGCGAACAGGAACAGTTTGCAGTCGCAGGCTGATGACATATCATTCACATATATCAGGAACAGTAAGGTTCCTAGTATACTTCCTTGAGGAACACCACAAGTCACAGGGAGGGGGGGGGGGGACTGGGTGCCGTTTACTTCCACCACTTGCTCCCTCCCTTCCAGGTAGGATCTCATCCAGTTCACTGACGTATCATCAAAACCTATTGCTTTGAGCTTATTGATCATAATTGGGTGATTAACGGTGTCAAAGGCCTTCTGGAGGTCCAGCATGACCATGCCGCAATATTTGCCCTTGTCGACATCTTGTTTGATAGAGTCGTTCAAATAGAGAAGGCATGTGTCAGTGGAGTGGTTTGTTCTGAAACCAGATTGGAATTTGTAGATTAGATTTTTCTCGGCAAGATACTTATCGACCTGTTCATAGACTATTTTTTCCATGACTTTCGAGATGGAGCTAAGAATAGAAATAGGGCGGTAGTTGCCAGGGTCTAATTTGTTTCCTTTTTTGTACAGAGGGGTCACCCTTGCTTTTTTGAAATCGTTAGGGACCCGTCCCTGTATGATGGAGAGGTTTATTATGTGGGTAATGATTGGAGCAATGGAGGCGGCTGAGTCTTTTAGAAATTTGGAGGGGATATTGTCGAGGCCTGTGGCTCTGTGTTGATGAAGAGCATTACATTTTTTAAACACCTCTTCTGTTTTCACAGGGGAGAGTTTAAAATCATCTTTGCGTACACCCTGTTTTTTGTAAAATGAGTCAACATGCTCTTCACCATTAGGTTTAGTAGACCTTGTATTGTGAATTTGTACTTCCATGTACTGTTGTTCTCATGTCTTACTAAATAAAGTACATCAATCAATCAATCTGCTCCCACTGGTTCTCAAAGTGGGGTCCGGGGACCCCCAGGGGTCCTAGTGGGGGTCCCAAGAAAAATGCGTTAATATAGCATCAACATAAGTTACTTCGGCTCTTCAAAAATAGCAGATCTGCAAGCTCACAACGCATCACGCGTTGTGAGCTTGTAGATCTGCTATTTTTGAAAATATTTTAAAAACCTTGATATTTTATTTTGGCCGCCATTATCGCATTAATGCGATCTAATAAATAGCGCGCCTGGCCGCCAAGATCGCATTAATGCGATCTATGGTCTCTTTTGATCTTTATGCTCTGATCACGCTATTCTGTAATGAATCACTCTAAGTTTCAGGTTCCACTTACTTCACCCACCACTGCATCCGGTTTCATGACTTGGGTTCCGTATCCGTTTTTTTTTTTTTTTTTCCCCAGTCATTTTCGGCCAGAATAGGGAAACACACGGTTTTTCACACGGTATAAAAAACGATCGGACACCTCCCCTTCTATAATCTATGGTCTGGGTGACGAACAGTCATCCCCGTCGTGTATCACATCGTAATTTTCACCGATCAGAGAATCTGAGACCACTTCACATCCGATTTGATGTATTTGACTGTTTCACTGGGTGTGGGGTGGGGGGGCGAGTGTGTCAGCGAGCTGATCAAGCTGGCTATTTGCTGCTCTCTAGTGGTGGAACGATCAAAACGATTCAAAAGTCCAGCTAGATCAGCGCTACTCAACCCGCTGCGTGAGCGTCTTGGCGGCCCCTCATGTTTTTTTTTTTTTTGTTAAGCACAGGATAAAAATATACATTTCCGTTCAAATATATGGGTTGCAATTTTTTTTTTCAAAAACAAACATCAATTGTTACAGGTATAATGCATAGTTTTCTATGCATTTCGGGTTTTTTGGGGGGTTTGACCCCCATTTTTTTCCGTCCGCGCGGCTTTGCCGCGCGCCCAGGGTAGGTGTCCGTTATTTTAATCTCTGGGAGTTGGCAACCCTAACCTTGCCATACCTTAGCTTTTGCTGAACTGATGCCACTGGACATACACACAAAATAAACAGGTACAGTGAAAAGAATATGATGTCAAAATGTACATTTTCTTATAACAATAACAATGCGTAGTGTGTGTTACAAAATCGAAAAATCCAAAATAGGACCGTCATTTTTAGCTTGCGGCCCCTTGGACTTTTGGTATTTTGCTGAGTGGCCCCTGAGCCATCTTAAGTTGAGTAGCCCTGAGCTAGACGATCTATATGAAAATTAAATAACAAAATAACAAAACAAAAAAACACGAAAATCGCTGGCAAGGGCAGCTATGAACGAGGTTTTAACTCTGGCAGTCGATGTGGAATGATTTAGATTATTAAAACAAAAAAAAAACATTTAAAACATCTTTTATGGGGGTCCGTGTCCAGATACATAATATACATTTGGGGGTCCTTGATGTGAAAAATGTAAAAATGTAAGAATAAAATGATATAAACAACTTAATAAAACTTGATAGTAGCTACTATCACGTTATTTGAGTGTTTACAGCATTTGAACTAAATAATAGAATAGAATAATAGGGGGAAATAATGTAATAAATTAGTAAGAGTTTAATAACAGTGATTATATGACTAAACAGCCATCAGTCAATCAATACCAATAAATTATTTTTAAATAAAAATAAAAATAAAATAAAATAAAGTAAAGTGAATAGAGATTGACATCTATATACCATTCAGGATATGTGCAATAATCCAGACTGTCGTCTTTCTGGAAACAGATGATGTAACATCATATCTTTAATCTGATTGGCTGATTCTTCTGAACTATAGAACGAGTCGTCCTTCATTCTCTTTCAGACTCCAGGACTTCTCTTTCAGTAAACATCTGTTTATTCTGATCTGTTTATTCTCATCTGTTTATTCTCATCTATCTATTCTCATCTGTTTATTCTCATCTATTTATTCTCATCTATTAAATTCAGTTCAGTTTTGATCAGTGATGATAAAGATTACAGCCACCCTCCTCATACTCTCCTCTGTTCTTCTTGCCAAAGCGATCACAGGAAGTAAGTACATTATATTTATGTTATTATATACATTTTAACATTTATATCTACAGTTATTATATCAAAACAAATATGAACAATGCACAATACAAACAAATGACACAGACACACAGACACACACACACACACACACACACACACACACACACACACACACACACACACACACACACACACACACACACACACACACACACACACACACACACACACACACTCCTTCTACTACCTGTATGTACAGTATTGAATCTTGAATGTTGGTCCAAATACATACACATTAAAACAGATGTTAGGAACTGTTGTTGTGACATCATGAAATAAATCATTCTGTATGAATTACTTTCATAATAAAATACAAAAAAAACGTTTGAATGTGTTTCAGTGTGAATAAAACGTTTGACAGGAAGCTACTTTTAATATCCAACCTTTCACTTCATATAAGAACCAAACATGATTGTTTAACATGATGATTATGTGTTATTGTCACTGTGAAGAAGTTTGTTGTTGAATTTAATGTCATCTTTGTTTTATTTCCAGTGTTCCATGAGGACATTCAACTCTTTAGCTGTTCAAACACAGTTAAAGACTCATATAAAGAGGACATGTTTGCACTGGATGGTGAAGTGTTGGTGTACGCAGACTACAACAAAGGGAAGGTGGTGTACCCTCAGCCTCCGTTTGTAGATCCAATCACCTACACAGCAGCTTATGAAGCAGCTTTGGATCGTCAGCAGTACTGCAAAGACAACCTGGACACCATTCGCACTGCCTTGAAGAAACCACCAGTGAAAGGTACATGAATACTATGAACACAATAGTTATTAACTAAAACGGTTGAATATATTTAACATGAATGAAAATGTTTAAACATGTATATTAAGCATTTATGTTTTTTATGGTGAAATAATTTCTATATAATATTTATTTTTAGTAAACATGAATATGTGCGTGGGGTGCAGATGATTGTTATGATGATGATTATCCAACAGTTACCATCAAAATAAAACATATCAAAATGTATTCATATTGTGAGGCATTTCTCTCTCAAAATAACAACCTCTCTCTGAGTGTTATCGGTCCGTGTATTTTTCTAATTTTATATTTGGTAAACGAAATTCGGAAAACGGTCCGTTCTCTAAATACTATTTAGAAATGGTTAAACAAAAAACAGTATTTGATAAATGAAATTCGGAAAACGGTTAAATACTATTTAAAACTGGTTAAACAAAAAACTGAAATAGGTATTATATGACCCGATTCCCGATTTTCGTTGGTGTGGTTCTAAACAGAATTAGGAATTTAAAACAACAGTGCGCAAGCCGTCCTGAATTCTGTGTCTCCATATACCAGGCGCGTCTGTGCTATAGCCACGCCCCCTTCTTTGACGCACCCGGAACTGATGAGCAGAATTTTCTTTTTTTCGTTTTTACATTATTTATCGACAATAAATCAATATAAACAAACAAAAAACACGCACAAACGCTGGGAGGTGTCTTAGAAGAGAGCCTTAGAATGGCTAGCGTTGGATTTATGAATATCAAAAATCGCTAAAATAACTATTAAACAGTGGTGGAAAAAGTACTATATATTTTTTTACTTAAGTAAAAGTATCAATACATGTAGAAATACTCTGTACAAGTAAAAGTCCGGAATTCAAAATATACTTGAGTAAAAGTACAAAAGTATTTGTATCAAAATGTAGGCCTACTTAAAGTAACAAAAGTAGAAAGTACTCATTATGCAAAAACTTTCCTATTTCACAAGTTTTTAAATTATAAAAATCTTTTGAAAGTCGCAGATCTAAGCTCACAATGAATGGCATTATGAGCTTGTAGATCAGGCTATTTTCAAATGGCCGAAATGTATCTAGGGCTGAAGTGGTTAATGTATGTTTATACATTTCTGTCTAATCTATCAATCAATCCACCTGGCCAGCTAAAAAAAATGGCATTCTGACATAGGCCTACAGTATATAAATATCAAGAGTGATTGTTTATTATATCCACAGTAATACCCATTATTATTATTAGTAATTAATTCTTATTTATTATTATTATACAGTTGTTTATTATTATTAGTTATACTCATAGTAGCCTTGGTTAGCTTTGGATTCATGAATATGAATTATCGCTAAAACGACAATGAAATTGATTATGTATAACCATAGTTTAATATATATAATATTTGTTTCAGACCTGTGGATCCATATAAAAGACATAATATAAAAAGAGACAGCAGTATATAACAAAACAAAAAGATCACTCAAGCACCCACCCCCCACCCCACCTCACTCACACATACACCAATACATGAGGCGGCTGTCTAGCTCTAAGTCAAAATATTCAGGCAAATTAATTAGAAAATATAGAGGCTATTATGCCAGTGTTCTCTGAGCCTGGATGTGTATCGATAGCTGCTTCTCATAGGGCTTGTTAGAGCCTCTATGAGGCTGTTCTCGGACACATCAAGCCAACACATAAAATTGTACATCTACTGTCTTAAAAGTGCATCACATGTAGGCACATCAGTGGACACAAACAATTGACTGGCATTATGCATTCATCTGGGAATTTGGAGCCTCATACAACCTCATACCATCATTATAAGCCACTCTGAGCCTCTGCATACTTCCACTATGTACGAATGCCAGAGATGAGCCGTATACAGAGGTGTGACATAGGCTCTGAACAGTGAACACTTAACATCAACAGATTCAAAACAAATACAACATTTCAGGAGCAGCATATTGGCCTGTGCATACATTGTCTGTAGACATCTCTGTGTCCAAGGCATCCAATCATCACAGTGAGGACATGACCACAGTATTGTATTTCCTTGCAGATTATGAGAGGACTATCACACAATTGAAAAGCAGGGGAAGATAATTTCCTGTTTTCTCTGCTTCTCACGATCATGATGTAATTTTTTTTGGCATTATATTTTAGGTCAAAATCTTTGCAATACTGTGTGCAGATCTTCAATAATTGTTGAAGCCCAGCACTATGGACTACATATAACTAAATCATCAGCATACATGAGATGATTGACAACAGTGTCACCCACACAGCCAGTGGTGCACCCATTTAACATTAAACAACTTAAAATCCCTCCCTGGCAGACCCCATTACTGACATGGAATGGTTCAGAAATGTAATTGCCCCATTTTGCCTGAAACATCTGACGGGCATACCAAAAGACTTAGACTCTTACTAAGTATTTTGGAACACCTCTATCAATCAATTCCATAAATAACTTTGCATGATTACTCTATCAAATGCTCTGGAACCATCAATAAAGCACAAACATACACACTATTATCAGTAGTGAGAACACACATCTCCAGCCTAGTTAGGAGGATTCTTTCTTATATTTTAGACAAGACACTGGCAAGTCAATTAGGTCTATAATTGTCCATGCTATTTAGCTTCCCAGCCTTGTCTTTCAGGACAGGCACCAACAGTACAGACATAATGGATTCAGGAAGAACACCATGAACCATGAGGCCTGTGAAACCACATAGCAAGCAGTGGACAGAGCCTATAGCTGGCATACTTTAGGTGTTCTGCAGTAATATAGTCCAAGCCACAAGCCTTGTTATTGTCAAGCAACTTGATGGCAATCTTGTCTTGGCCACAGACACCCTCAATATCAGATGGTAAAGAGGTTTTACAGTTATTCATGACCTTGACCTCTTTCCAGAAGTCATCATAGTTGCTCTTTTGCAGTTTCCTAGCAAGCGAATTAGCCCTCATTGTGTTCCCCTTTGTCTTAATAAAACAAAGAGCATGTTTAAATTTAGCATTTTTTTTTTTACGCTCAAGCAAAACCCACTGTCCAGGCCTACCTTCCTCAGACCAGATCAGAGTTTAAAAGCCTCTCTGGCTTCAGAGTGTTTCTCAGCCACATACTCATTCCACCCAGGTTTGATGTTACAAACCTTGTTCTTAAATTTACAGAAGGGCTCCGGCTCACTAGAGATAATTAAAGCTGACACAATATTATCATACATGGTACACAGTTCAGTAGCATGATGTGGGTCTGTACAGTTAACATTTAAAAACATTAGGGAATGCCTAGGCAGTTCTATATTTATATCTTTTTTTATAAATTGTCTGTCAAGATAGAATATCTATCAATGTCCTCTTTTGGTCAGTTTTAGTCAGCTTCCCTGTGTTAACAGCACTACCAGTAACAGTCAGCTGGGGTACATTCTCAACATTAATCATCATAGTAATTGGTATATGATCCGAAGTGGCTAGCCCATACCAAAGCCATGGCCCATACATAATCTTTATATTATCCAGGGAGGCATGAGCATACAATAATATACAACTCATTGTGAAAAGTAAAACACCAAACATTGTGCTGGCTGTGACTGATGTCCGCCAGTGGGTGGTGCTGTTTTCTGAAGTTACTGGGAGGGTGCCTTTATTTTAGGACAGGTGTTTGAGATTTGTAATTAAGTTTCTGCTCAAGGTGTGCTAGGTTTATGATTAGCAGGGCAGCATACTAGTTTCAGTTTGGTGTTTGAAGGCAGACATATGTCCTCTCTGTTTTTCTTGTGTGACAAAGCATTGTCTTTTTACTCCTGGATTATGAGTAAAAGAGAGTTAACACCTGATACCCTTGTCCGGAGTTATCTTTCTGCCTAACTGCGCCTGTCAAAGCAGTGAGGGCAGAACAGTAAAAAGACAGAGACGTCTACAGCAACTAATCTAAGAGGATATACACGTCAGCCTTACTCTAGTACCTGAACATGCCTCAGTCACAGGATGATGAGGTTAAGTCAGTCCACACTCACAAATCAAGTTCATCCAAGAACTCTAAATCATCAAGGCACTCTAGTACGGCCTCGGCAGCAAATGCAATGGCAGTCAATGCACGGGCAAAAGCCGAGGCAGCACGAGCAAAGTCCATATTTGCTGAAAGGGAAATTCTAATGAGAGTCAGACAAGCAGAGCTCAAAGTGGAGGGAACGAGACTGGAGGCCACCATTGCAGCGCTTCATCAGCAATGTGACGCAGAGGCGGCCGATGCTGAAGCCAAAGTATATGAGGCTGCAGCAAACAAAGTGGAGGAAAAGCGCAAGAGTCGCTACCTCTCTCAGAAATGGAACCCCTTACAATGCACCAGTGAGTATGTGAAAGACCAATCCATACAACATGACAAGTTCATGCCAGATGAACATGTGAAGCCTAATGAGGTGCCACCAGATACCACATTGTATCAACTCAAACAGGAAGTTGACATGTCTGAACCTAGAGATAGAGCCGATATCTCAGTTAATCACCACAACAATGTGAACAAGGGAGTTCTCCAGCCATCTCAGGGCTACAAGGAGGTCTCTCTGCCATATCAGGGCTACAAGGATATCCCCCAGCAATCACAGGGCGGGGAGCGTGCCTCTCAGCCATCCCAGGGCGGGGAGCGTGCCTCTCAGCCATCCCAGGGCGGGGAGCGTGCCTCTCAGCCATCCCAGGGCGGGGAGCGTGCCTCTCAGCCATCCCAGGGCGGGGAGCGTGCCTCTCAGCCATCCTCCCAGGCCTACGAGTGTGCTTCTCAACCATCCCAGGCCTACGAGCGTGCTTCTCAACCATCCCAGGCCTACGAGAGTGCCTCTCAGCCATCCCAGGCCTACGAGCGTGCTTCTCAACCACCCCAGGGCTACAAGCGTGCCTCTCAGCCATCCCAGGGCTACGAGCGTGCTTCTCAACCACCCCAAGTGCTCGAGCTGCGGAACGGGCCTCCAAATGCTCCATTCGCACAGAGGTTAGCTCTTTCTGGGATGGGTTATTGTGGGTGACATCTGTTTTGAAGGGGCTCACAAACCTGGCCATGTAAATGTTCTCAAGACAAACATCTTGGAGAATGAGCGACCGAGCTACTTCCTTCCATGCCAAAACAACTTCCAGGTAAAAGAAAGTTTCAGTTGCCAAGGTCAACATAAGATGAACTCTCCCGTTCTTGGTCAACCAAACCGGCTGACTGAGGTTGATGTCATGGGGGAAACAGTCTTCCAAGGCACAAGTGCAGATGAAAACGCCATAGAAGAACAAACAGTCCTGCAGATAATGGAGAAGGAGATCTATCAGAATGATACAAACAGCTGGGTGGCTCCACTGCCTTTCCGCTCCCCAAGACCACGCATCCCCAATAACAAACAGCAAGCCAGTCAACGCCTCGCCTCAGTCTGTCACACGTTGATGAAGCGACCTCTCATTCCTGTATCTACCGACCCAAACTTCCCTCTCATTCTGACACCAGCTACCATCCTGACCCAGAAGGTTGGAGCGCCATCAATACCGCCTGTCAATTTTGATGAAGGTGACCTGTTCAAGTGCCAGTGGAGGCACGTGCAAAACAATGTCTTCTGGCATCGTTGGAAGAACAAGTACCTCTCTACTCTACGAAGCAGCAGGAAGTGGCACTCAGATAGGCCTAACCTACAATCAGAATCAGAATCAGAATCAGGTTTATTGTCACATCACAGGTTTACAAGGTAAAAAAGTGGGTGAAATTTGTTTTTGTACATCGTTCCCATCGCAACGTTAATTTCCATTTAAAGAAGAGGGGGGGGGGGGGGGGGAGAAGAAGAGGGGTGGGGGGCAAGTGGGAAGGAGATCAAAACAAGAGAGCAACAGAAGGCCAAACAAGTTATCTACATATTTACAAAGTACCTGAGATAATAAAAAGCTAAGGTGCCTGAGCATAGCAGCAATGTATACTGTGCATGATATATACTTATACTGTGCATGATATACTTGTGGACGTTAAGGTGCTTAGAGAAAAAAGAGCACAATAAAAAAAGACAAAAAAAGTCAGTGCGTTATACATGGGATTAAGGTGCAAAAGGTCAGTGCGTGTCCACCTAGGGTGGACTGACCCTAGTATAATCCGCAAGTAGCTCCATGAGGGAGTGCAACAAAAGTCATTTGTACCTGGTGTAGTCCACAGGTGTGTCCGAGGGGGAGCTAAGTCCAAGTAATTTGTCCCTGGTATAATCCACAGGTGTGTTCAGGAAGAGCCAGAAAAGTCTGCGACCAGCTGGACAGTACCGCCTGTTGTCAGGCTGCTGAACAAGGCTTATGCCTCATTCAGCATTCTGACAGCAGCCGGGTTAAAACTGCACCAGAACCTGGTGGTGGAACTCTTGATACTGCGGTAGAGCCCCTTGCCCGGTCGCGGTCGTTGTAGGGGTTTGAACAGTTTGTGACTTGGGTGGTGCTTGTCCTTGATGATGCGCTTGGCTTTGACCACGCACTGCTTTTTGTACAGTTCCTGGAGCGCTGGGAGCTCGCCTCCCATTATTCGCTCTGCCGATCGCACTACTCGCTGTAGGCTGATCTTTTCTCGGGCAGTGCAGTTCCCGTACCAGGCCGTGACACAGCCTGTTAGGATGCCTTCAACAGAACTGTTGTAATACAGCCTGAGGATGCGATATCCTACTCCAAGCTTCTTCAGGCAGCGGAGCCAGTACAGTCGCTGCTGAGCCTTTTTCCTCACGTGTGTGGTGTGCGTCTCCCATTTGAGGTCCTCCTCGATGTGTACTCCGAGGAACTTGAACTCGCTGACCCTTTCCACTGCAGCACCGTCGCTGAGGATGGGCGCATGGTCTCTCCGCGGCCTCCTGAAGTCCACGATCAGTTCTTTGGTCTTGTCGACGTTAAGAGCGAGGTTGTTCTCCCGGCACCAGAGTGCCAGTGAGTTGATCTCCTCTCTATAGTCAGACTCGTCGTTGTTGACGATTCGGCCTATCACTGTCGTCCGCGTACTTTATGATGGTGTTGGAGACATGGGTGGCTATGCAGTCATACGTGTACAGGGAGTAGAGGAGAGGGCTCAGCACGCATCCCTGGGGTGCTCCGGTGTTGAGGGTCAGGGGGTCGGATGTGATGCTGCCCATTCTCACCACCTGATGTCGGTTGGACAAGAAGTCCTGTATCCAGTCGCACATGCTTGGGTGTAGCCCTAGGTCTCTGAGCTTTTTGTCAAGTATTGCTGGGACAATGGTGTTGAATGCTGAGCTGTAGTCCACGAACAGCATACGTACATATTTGTCCTTCAGCAGCTTGTTGTCCATGTGCGAGAGGACGGTGTGGAGAGCCATGGCAATAGCGTCGTCGGTGGATCTGTTTTTGCGGTATGCATACTGCCACGGATCCAGCGAGGCAGGTAGCGTGGAGCTGATGTATTCCCTCACCAGTTTCTCGAAGCACTTGCTGACGATCGGGGTGAGAGCGACAGGTCTCCAGTCGTTCAGGCATGTCACTTTGGCCTTTTTGGGAATGGGCACAATGATTGACATTTTGAACCCTGCAGGGACCACAGCCTGGGAGAGGGAGAGGTCCTCGTCCTGTTGAAGGACTGTCAGGCCAAGCGGAATTGCTGGCCGATGGGTATAGTGGCCAAAACCTTCCCCAGTCTTGATGGAACATGCAAGACTTTCTTGAGAGCCAGAACAGAAACTGTACTCCTCCTGCCAAACACTGATAACGAGGACAATGGGAAGAAAATGTAACTCTGACATGTTAGTGTTGTCAGGCGGGGAGTGTGCTGGCTGTGACTGATGTCCGCCAGTGGGTGGTGCTGTTTTCTGAAGTTACTGGGAGGGTGCCTTTATTTTAGGACAGGTGTTTGAGATTTGTAATTAAGTTTCTGCTCAAGGTGTGCTAGGTTTATGATTAGCAGGGCAGCATACCAGTTTCAGTTTGGTGTTTGAAGGCAGACAGATGTCCTCTCTGTTTTTCTTGTGTGACAAAGCATTGTCTTTTTACTCCTGGATTATGAGTAAAAGAGAGTTAACACCTGATACCCTTGTCCGGAGTTATCTTTCTGCCTAACTGCGCCTGTCAAAGCAGTGAGGGCAGAACAAACATCATTGACGTTGCTATGACGGGAAACGCCCTGCAGGGGTCCATAAAGGTCTAAATTAATTAGAAATTAAGAGCTTATTTCTCTTTGCCATATTTTCCATTTGTAATTAATTAGATAATGAATACTAACAAGGGATCATTTATTGAAATAAAACATCATTTATTTAAAATTTAAATATTCAAACATGTAGAAAATCATGCAAACATAAATTAAGTAGAAAACATAAATATAAATGTAAATAGAAGGTTATAAAGGTGGGTATAATAAACAATGACTATGGGGGTCGGGGGATCTTAGTATAATTTGAAATTCAATTCCGATTCACTTTTCAAATAATTATTTTACTGATTTTCCTTTCAGAAACCAAATTAAATATTGCTCCATTTTTCAAATAATCACTTCCAAATTAAACCTCAGATTATACTAAGATCCCAAGGTCAGTTGGGGGTATCTTAGTATAATCTGATATTCAATTCAAATTCACATCCACATCTGAAAAGTCTATTTTACTGATTTTCCTTTTAGAATCTAAATTAAACATTGCTTCATTTTTCCAATTTTCTAGCCCACAAAAAAATCTGGAAAATGCTCCATTTTTCTGATATTGTGCTTAGTATTTTGGCGTCTTTTGATTTGGGACTGACACTGAGAAAAGCTCAAAATAGTTTTTCTTTCAATTTTTTCATCCCAGAATAAAAATCAAAGAATGTCTTCATTTTTTCAATTTTCTAGCCCACCCAAAAATCAGGAAAATGCTCCATTTTTCTGATATTCTGATTAGTATTTTGTCATCTTTTGATTTGGGACTGACAAAGGAAAACATCTTTATTCGTCTTTGTTTTTCAAAATGTCAGTCATCTTTTAATCTACATTTTTCATCAAAACAAAGATGTCACGTGACCACGTGTTACATCACATGGTCTTTGTCCTTCAAAGTAAAAGTTGTAGTCTAACATGTAAGCAATAGGATCTACAGACAGTCATTAACACCACATCTAATGACTGTATGATGTTGTTTTTAATGCCTTTTCTGTCTTTTTTTAGATCAAAGCTACGGCTCACAAAAGTATGTTGCAAGACTACCAAACCTTTCTGGGACATAAAACCGTAAATCCCTTACAACTATATACTTGTGGTGTGGAAGCTCCACCAGCAGGGGTCATTCACTTTCCCCTTGTGCCTCCCAACTTCACAGCACCTTAGTAGTTTTACTGAGGTGCTGTCAACCTAACAACCTTTTTGTTCTTCTATACAAATATTTTCTTTCACATCAGGATTTAAAGGACGAGTTCACCCATTTTCAACCTGTCTTCATATAATTGTTCCTCAATAATGCTCATGATAATATGGCACCCATCGAGAAAAAAAAATTCTATGGGGAATCCAAGATAATAGAAACTACAGGCTTTCTATTCCTGTTAGCACGCTATAATTGTTCTCGCGTTAATAAAAACAAATATATACAATTTTAAATATTGAAGGGAAAAGAATCCTTTCTGTTGAACTGATAATCGGCTGATTCTTTGACCAGATCCGAGAGCCGCTATGAGAAGTAAGTAAAATCGATATGTAAGGCTTAGGCTGTGAAAACCAACTAGGCTGATGAGTTGTCTGATGCTTATCTAAGAGTTAATGTCGCTCGGTTTCACTGATGAACTCTCTTAGCCATGATGTCAGTCCTGATGAACTCCCTTAGGACTTTGATGTTTGTCCTGGACGTTTTGGTTATCTCCATATGGAGTTCCAGTAGGGGTTCTCTGATGTCAGCGCTAGGTATGTTAGGTATCTCCATGATAATCGTCTAGGAGAGATTCTATGATGTGTTGGAGATTTCAGCTATTTAAACAACAGACAAATTGTGCAATGACATAATTTGTCGTGCGTCCGTCCATTGTATTGGTGAAATTAAGAGCAGACAAGACTGTTAAAATTAAGTGTATTTATTAATCAAGCAGTAAGTTAAAAGTTAGAGAAATGTACTTAACAGAGATCTCTGGGCTCACACTAGCTTTCCTTATCAGCAACAAATTGCATCGAGGTCACCTCACTAAGTGTGAGCCCTCTTATCTGTCCCTAGAGCCCCTATATACTGAAATGTGGGATGGTCTTCAGGTTGGTTCGCCACCTGACTCAGCATTTGTCTTCAAACAATGGGGGGGGGGGGATTTCTCTCCAACCTGCATCTTTCTAAGATTAGGGAAGGACAGAAAGGAACAGAAACCACAAATGCATACACATGTACAGACAGATGACCTCTCATCACTTCAACGGCCGGGACATCTGACAGTTTTGTCTTCTTTATTGGGACAGCAATTAAACAATAGTAATTAAAGCAATCGCATATTCTTATAATACCAACTAGTATTAACTAAAGCTTTAAAGGGATATCAATTGCCATCAGATGTCAGACTTGGGGAGGTTAATTGTCTCCATCTATGGGAATCTCCATTTGGGAAGGTTGTGATCGAATAGGTCACTAAAGTCGGGACTGAATAGGTCATTCATCCCATTAGGTTTCTGGGCACCTTGCCATGATCCACCTTGCGGTGTTATCCATCTATGGCTAATGCTGGCAAGTATGCCCTGAACGTTCTTTATACTTTCACTGGTAGATGCGTTTCTGAAGTGTCCATAGCCCTCCTATGAGACACAGACTGAGAAGAAAAAAATCACACAATTTTAGCAGGAGCATTAGTGAGGATCTATGAAGATAGGTTGAAAATGGGTGAAGTCGTTCTTTAATGATCATTAGACTAATAACCCATTACCCATTATCAATAAGTAACCCACCTATATCCCAAACTCCCTCCCCAGTCAGAGTTCATAGTTTTATTGAATGTAGAATTATGTGCAGGATGTCATTTGTATATGTGAGGGAACTTAATTTACTGTCTTTCCCTATAGGACTGACCGTGGGTAGCTACCTGGGATGTAAGTTGGGGCTTGATCAACCCCGGCTGGGTCACCTGGGCGAGGGTTCATGTTGCGAGACCCGAAACACCCTATGACCCCAGGCTACAACACTGATGATACATCCCAGGTGCATCCATGTGATGTATTCTTTATTGTATGTACTTAATTTAGGAGAGAATATCTCAACTGTTCTTGGCTAATATGACCCCAGGGAACAACTTAGGAACTGTGACTAATTCTCTATCCGGAATGAAATACCCGAAAATGACCACGCTCTTTTTTTAAATGACCATAACCGGTGCACTACTTCCAACATGGCTCTATCTGCTAAACCTTTGGAGCTACAGATTTAAACAGCTAAACAGCTAAAAGAAACGTATTACTGTCCAGGGCCATAAGGATATTTTTGCGCAAATCAATCTAAGAGCACCACATTTGTCCCAGATGTAACCCAGGGCATGCTCTAATGATTTAGCAAGAGCACCCGAGCCAGCAACCTTCAGGGTCATCATAGTGGCCAAATCCAATATGACCGCCACCTGACAACGTTTTTGGCTATAACGTTTGAACCACATTTTCAGCTATGAATGCAAACTTGGTGTCTAAATCATGTTTTTTGACAATTAAAAACATGTTTGAATGCTTATCTTTATGATTTAATCTATCTAGAGGACACTAATTTGATTATCACAAATATGGCTACTATGTTCTGAAACAACCAATGTATCTTACGATGTAATTTCATTGAAACAAGAATGATTTAACAGTAGAACTAATTCCTATGATGATAGGCCTACAGCTAGAGCTAATACAGAATGTTCAACAATGCTCAGCATAAAGTGTAATACTATATAGTATTACTATTCTATACACCATTGACTAGTATGATATCATACGGTACTAGTCACTAGCCACTGTCAGGATTCATCTACTCTGCTGTGGCCACCACGGCTCTTGCCGGCGAACAGTATATGATGATGACCATATACTCCAATCTTTGGACATGGAAAGTTGATCTTTTCAGGCTCCAAAGTAAGGGTGACCAGAGTTTCTTTGAGATACCTGCACTCCTTTTCCCATAGTCAGGGAAGGCTGATGTTGGTCAAATGGTAACCAGGTCCCTTGAGAACTTCCTCCCACCCAAGCTGCACTGATTCAGCATGTCCGAACCTGGGAACCTTACTGGACCCATCTCGCAGATGCCAGTAAAGCTTGCGCCATCCTCCTCCACTGTGGCTGCAAAAGTCATGTAGTGGACACAGCAAATGCTGCAAAACTGGAGTCTGCTGCATCTCGATATATAGATGTTGTGTGATTAGGACATTAAAAACAATCATCACCCGAGGAATCAAAAGGACTGAGCACATGCAACTGTGTGTGTGTGTGTGTGTGTGTGTGTGTGTGTGTGTGTGTGTGTGTGTGTGTGTGTGTGTGTGTGTGTGTGTGTGTGTGTGTGCGTGCGTGCGTGCGTGCGTGCGTGCGTGCGTGTGCGTGTGTGTGTGTGTGTGCGCGCGTGTGCGTGTGTGTGTGTGGTGCAGTATGTATCAGTTATCGCAGAGCTGTTCTGTTGTTGTAACACCAAGACACATTCCTAGCAACGATTTGTTGTTTAGCAATTCACTTTTCAGATTCTAATTTGAACATATTGTTCAAATTCCATACACCTTTGACTATTATGATAGTATTCACTTTATGCTGAGCATTGATGTTATGGTTTGCTGACCAGCTGCTGCTGGAAGTGCCAACTGCACCCACTAAAGTTACAGGGGTGACCGGGCCTTTGCCGTGGCTGCCCCCTCTGGAATGACTTTCCTTTACGCATCAAAGCAGCCCAGTCATCTTTACTAAAGACTAATTTTTTGTCCTTGGCATTCAGTAACAACTAAAGCAGCCTTACCTTCCTCTATTGGCGCTAATGTTTGTTTGTCTGTGCTTACTCATTGTTTACTATTGTCGGCTTACATTGCATTGTTTGCTTCCTGTTTTTTTTTTTTTTTTTTTTGCTTTGTTTTGCTTTTTACCTGTACAGCACTTTGGTTGACCTGGTCATGTTAAATGTGCTATATAAATAAACCTTGATTTGATTTGATTTGATTTTTAAAAGGGCGTGGTCATTTTCGGGTATTTCGTCCCGGATAGAGAATTAGTCACAGTTCCTAAGTTGTTCCCTGGGGTCATATTAGCCAAGAACAGTTGAGATATTCTCTCCTAAATGAAGTGCACACATATCTTAGCCAGGTCCTAGAAAGTGAATGACCCCTGCTGGCGGAGCTTCCACACCACAAGTATATAGTTGTAAGGAGTTTACGGTTTTATGTCCCAGAAAGGTTTTAGTAGTCTTGCAACATACTTTTGTGAGATGTAGCTTTGATCTAAAAAAAATGACAGAAAATGCATTAAAAAACACATCATACAGTAATTACATGTGGTGTTAATGACTGTCTGTAGATCCTATTGATTACATGTTAGACTACAACTTTTACTTTGAAGGACAAAGACCATGTGCTTTGACCCATGGTCACATGGCTTCTTTGTTTTGATGAAAAAGGTAGACTAAAAGATGACTGACATTTTGAATAATAACCATTCCAGGCTTTTGGATTCCAGATGAATTAAGAAAAAAAAAGACAAATAAAGAGCTTTTTCCTTTGTCAGTCCCAAATCAAAAAATGCCAAAATACTAATCAGAATATCAGAAAAATTGAGCATTTTCCTGATTTTTTGGTGGGCTAGAAAATTGGATAAATGAAGCCATTATTTGATTTTTGGTCTGGGATGAAAAAACGCCAAAACCTTTTTTAAGAGCTTTTTTTCAGTGTCAGTCCCAAATCAAAAAAAGCCAAAATACTAATGAGAATATCATAAAAATGGGCCATTTTCCAGATTTTAAGGGAAAAAAGAAAAGTTTCAAAATGAAGCAATGTTTTATTTAGGATCTGAAACGAAAATCAGTAAAATATACTTTTCAGACGCTTATTCCAATTGAAAAACAAATAATAAATACGATGCCCTGACTCCAAAAGCCCGGGGGATCTTAGTATAATCTGAGGTTTAATTTGGAAGTGATTATTTGAAAAATGGAGCAATATTTAATTTGGTTTCTGAAAGGAAAATCAGTAAAATAATTATTTGAAAAGTGAATCGGAATTGAATTTCAAATTATACTAAGATCCCCCGACCCCATAGGTCGGGGGATCTTAGTATAATTTGAAATTCAATTCCGATTCACTTTTCAAATAATTATTTTACTGATTTTCCTTTCAGAAACCAAATTAAATATTGCTCCATTTTTCAAATAATCACTTCCAAATTAAACCTCAGATTATACTAAGATCCCAAGGTCAGTTGGGGGTATCTTAGTATAATCTGATATATTATATTCAATTCAAATTCACATCTGAAAAGTCTATTTTACTGATTTTCCTTTTAGAATCTAAATTAAACATTGCTTCATTTTTCCAATTTTCTAGCCCACAAAAAAATCAGGAAAATGCTCCATTTTTCTGATATTGTGCTTAGTATTTTGGCGTCTTTTGATTTGGGACTGACACTGAGAAAAGCTCAAAATAGGGTTTTTTTCAGTTTTTTCATCCCAGAATAAAAATCAAAGAATGTCTTCATTTTTTCAATTTTCTAGCCCACCCAAAAATCAGGAAAATGCTCCATTTTTCTGATATTCTGATTAGTATTTTGTCATCTTTTGATTTGGGACTGACAAAGGAAAACATCTTTATTTGTCTTTGTTTTTCAAAATGTCAGTCATCTTTTAATCTACATTTTTCATCAAAACAAAGATGTCACGTGACCACGTGTTACATCACATGGTCTTTGTCCTTCAAAGTAAAAGTTGTAGTCTAACATGTAAGCAATAGGATCTACAGACAGTCATTAACACCACATCTAATGACTGTATGATGTTGTTTTTAATGCCTTTTCTGTCTTTTTTTTTAGATCAAAGCTACGGCTCACAAAAGTATGTTGCAAGACTACCAAACCTTTCTGGGACATAAAACCGTAAATCCCTTACAACTATATACTTGTGGTGTGGAAGCTCCACCAGCAGGGGTCATTCACTTTCCCCTTGTGCCTCCCAACTTCACAGCACCTTAGTAGTTTTACTGAGGTGCTGTCAACCTAACAACCTTTTTGTTCTTCTATACAAATATTTTCTTTCACATCAGGATTTAAAGGACGAGTTCACCCATTTTCAACCTGTCTTCATATAATTGTTCCTCAATAATGCTCATGATAATATGGCACCCATCGAAAAAAAAAATCCGATGGGGAATCCAAGATAATAGAAACTACAGGCTTTCTATTCCTGTTAGCACGCTATAATGGAAACCATTGTTCTCGCGTTAATAAAAACAAATATATACAATTTTAAATATTGAAGGGAAAAAAATCCTTTCTGTTGAACTGATAATCGGCTGATTCTTTGACCAGATCCGAGAGCCGCCATGAGAAGTAAGTAAAATCGATATGTAAGGCTTAGGCTGTGAAAACCAACTAGGCTGATGAGTTGTCTGATGCTTATCTAAGAGTTAATGTCGCTCGGTTTCACTGATGAACTCCCTTAGCCATGATGTCAGTCCTGATGAACTCCCTTAGGACTTTGATGTTTGTCCTGGACGTTTTGGTTATCTCCATATATGGAGTTCCAGTAGGGGTTCTCTGATGTCAGCGCTAGGTATGTTAGGTATCTCCATGATAATCGTCTAGGAGAGATTCTATGATGTGTTGGAGATTTCAGCTATTTAAACAACAGACAAATTGTGCAATGACATAATTTGTCGTGCGTCCGTCCATTGTATTGGTGAAATTAAGAGCAGACAAGACTGTTAAAATTAAGTGTATTAATTAATCAAGCAGTAAGTTAAAAGTTAGAGAAATGTACTTAACAGAGATCTCTGGGCTCACACTAGCTTTCCTTATCAGCAACAAATTGCATCGAGGTCACCTCACTAAGTCTGAGCCCTCTTATCTGTCCCTAGAGCCCCTATATACTGAAATGTGGGATGGTCTTCAGGTTGGTTCGCCACCTGACTCAGCATTTGTCTTCAAACAATGGGGGGGGGGGGGGATTTCTCTCCAACCTGCATCTTTCTAAGATTAGGGAAGGACAGAAAGGAACAGAAACCACAAATGCATACACATGTACAGACAGATGACCTCTCATCACTTCAACGGCCGGGCCATCTGACAGTTTTGTCTTCTTTATTGGGACAGCAATTAAACAATAGTAATTAAAGCAATCGCATATTCTTATAATACCAACTAGTATTAACTAAAGCTTTAAAGGGATATCAATTGCCATCAGATGTCAGACTTGGGGAGGTTAATTGTCTCCATCTATGGGAATCTCCATTTGGGAAGGTTGTGATCAAATAGGTCACTAAAGTCGGGACTGAATAGGTCATTCATCCCATTAGGTTTCTGGGCACCTTGCCATGATCCACCTTGCGGTGTTATCCATCTATGGCTAATGCTGGCAAGTATGCCCTGAACGTTCTTTATACTTTCACTGGTAGATGCGTTTCTGAAGTGTCCATAGCCCTCCTTTGCTTTGCTTTGCTTTGCTTTGCTTTGCTTTGCTTTGCTTTGCTCCTATGAGACACAGACTGAGAAGAAATAAATCACACAATTTTAGCAGGAGCATTAGTGAGGATCTATGAAGATAGGTTGAAAATGGGTGAAGTCGTTCTTTAATGATCATTAGACTAATAACCCATTACCCATTATCAATAAGTAACCCACCTATATCCCAAACTCCCTCCCCAGTCAGAGTTCATAGTTTTATTGAATGTAGAATTATGTGCAGGATGTCATTTGTATATGTGAGGGAACTTAATTAACTGTCTTTCCCTATGGGACTGACCGTGGGTAGCTACCTGGGATGTAAGTTGGGGCTTGATCAACCCCGGCTGGGTCACCTGGGCGAGGGTTCATGTTGCAAGACCCGAAACACCCTATGACCCCAGGCTACAACACTGATGATACATCCCAGGTGCATCCATGTGATGTATTCTTTATTGTATGTACTTAATTTAGGAGAGAATATCTCAACTGTTCTTGGCTAATATGACCCCAGGGAACAACTTAGGAACTGTGACTAATTCTCTATCCGGAATGAAATACCCGAAAATGACCACGCTCTTTTTTTAAATGACCATAACCGGTGCACTACTTCCAACATGGCTCTATCTGCTAAACCTTTGGAGCTACAGATTTACTGAGGTGCTCAAAATGTTCAGAATACTTATGATTAGGGAAACATAGTAAAGTGTAAAATTTCTAATTTGATATTTGACAGAACAGCTAAAAGAAACGTATTACTGTCCAGGGCCATAAGGATATTTTTGCGCAAATCAATCTAAGAGCACCACATTTGTCCCAGATGTAACCCAGGGCATGCTCTAATGATTTAGCAAGAGCGCCCGAGCCAGCAACCTTCAGGGTCATCATAGTGGCCAAATCCAATATGACCACCACCTGACAAAGTTTTTGGCTATAACGTTTGAACCACATTTTCAGCTATGAATGCAAACTTGGTGTCTAAATCATGTTTTTTGACAATTAAAAACATGTTTGAATGCTTATCTTTATGATTTAATCTATCTAGAGGACACTCATTTGATTATCACAAATATGGCTACTATGTTCTGAAACAACCAATGTATCTTACGATGTAATTTCATTGAAACAAGAATGATTTAACAGTAGAACTAATTCCTATGATGATAGGCCTACAGCTAGAGCTAATACAGTATGTTCAACAATGCTCAGCATAAAGTGTAATACTATATAGTATTACTATTCTATACACCATTGACTAGTATGATATCATACGGTACTAGTCACTAGCCACTGTCAGGATTCATCTACTCTGCTGTGGCCACCACGGCTCTTGCCGGCGTACAGTATATGATGATGACCATATACTCCAATCTTTGGACATGGAAAGTTGATCTTTTCAGGCTCCAAAGTAAGGGTGACCAGAGTTTCTTTGAGATACCTGCACTCCTTTTCCCATAGTCAGGGAAGGCTGATGTTGGTCAAATGGTAACCAGGTCCCTTGAGAACTTCCTCCCAGCCAAGCTGCACTGATTCAGCATGTCCGAACCTGGGAACCTTACTGGACCCATCTCGCAGATGCCAGTAAAGCTTGCGCCATCCTCCTCCACTGTGGCTGCAAAAGTCATGTAGTGGACACAGCAAATGCTGCAAAACTGGAGTCTGCTGCATCTCGATATATAGATGTTGTGTGATTAGGACATTAAAAACAATCATCACCCGAGGAATCAAAAGGACTGAGCACATGCAACTGTGTGTGTGTGTGTGTGTGTGTGTGTGTGTGTGTGTGTGTGTGTGTGTGTGTGTGTGTGTGTGTGTGTGTGTGTGTGTGTGTGTGTGTGTGTGTGTGTGTGTGTGTGTGTGCGCGCGTGTGCGTGTGGTGCAGTATGTATCAGTTATCGCAGAGCTGTTCTGTTGTTGTAGTAACACCAAGACACATTCCTAGCAACGATTTGTTGTTTAGCAATTCACTTTTCAGATTCTAATTTGAACATATTGTTCAAATTCCATACACCTTTGACTATTATGATAGTATTCACTTTATGCTGAGCATTGATGTTATGGTTTGCTGACCAGCTGCTGCTGGAAGTGCCAACTGCACCCACTAAAGTTACAGGGGTGACCGGGCCTTTGCCGTGGCTGCCCCCTCTGGAATGACTTACGCATCAAAGCAGCCCAGTCATCTTTACTAAAGACTATTTTTTTGTCCTTGGCATTCAGTAACAACTAAAGCAGCCTTACCTTCCTCTATTGGCGCTAATGTTTGTTTGTCTGTGCTTACTCATTGTTTACTATTGTCGGCTTACATTGCATTGTTTGCTTCCTGTTTTTTTTTTGTTTTTTTTGCTTTGTTTTGCTTTTTACCTGTACAGCACTTTGGTTGACCTGGTCATGTTAAATGTGCTATATAAATAAACCTTGATTTGATTTGATTTGATTTTTAAAAGGGCGTGGTCATTTTCGGGTATTTCGTCCCGAATAGAGAATTAGTCACAGTTCCTAAGTTGTTCCCTGGGGTCATATTAGCCAAGAACAGTTGAGATATTCTCTCCTAAATGAAGTGCACACATATCTTAGCCAGGTCCTAGAAAGTGAATGACCCCTGCTGGTGGAGCTTCCACACCACAAGTATATAGTTGTAAGGAGTTTACGGTTTTATGTCCCAGAAAGGTTTTAGTAGTCTTGCAACATACTTTTGTGAGATGTAGCTTTGATCTAAAAAAAATGACAGAAAATGCATTAAAAAACACATCATACAGTAATTACATGTGGTGTTAATGACTGTCTGTAGATCCTATTGATTACATGTTAGACTACAACTTTTACTTTGAAGGACAAAGACCATGTGCTTTGACCCATGGTCACATGGCTTCTTTGTTTTGATGAAAAAGGTAGACTAAAAGATGACTGACATTTTGAATAATAACCATTCCAGGCTTTTGGATTCCAGATGAATTAAGAAAAACAAAGACAAATAAAGAGCTTTTTCCTTTGTCAGTCCCAAATCAAAACATGCCAAAATACTAATCAGAATATCAAAAATTGGAGCATTTTCCTGATTTTTTGGTGGGCTAGAAAATTGGAAAAATATAGCCATTATTTTATTTTTGGTCTGGGATGAAAAAACGCCAAAACCTTTTTTAAGAGCTTTTTTTCAGTGTCAGTCCCAAATCAAAAAAAGCCAAAATACTAATGAGAATATCATAAAAATGGTCCATTTTCCAGATTTTAAGGGAAAAAATAAAAGTTTCAAAATGAAGCAATGTTTTATTTAGGATCTGAAACGAAAATCAGTAAAATATACTTTTCAGACGCTTATTCCAATTGAAAAACAAATAATAAATAAGATGCCCTGACTCCAAAAGCCCGGGGGATCTTAGTATAATCTGAGGTTTAATTTGGAAGTGATTATTTGAAAAATGGAGCAATATTTAATTTGGTTTCTGAAAGGAAAATCAGTAAAATTATTGTTTAAAAAGTGAATTAGAATTGAATTTCAAATTATACTAAGATCCCCCGACCCTATGGGTAGGCCTATAACTAATAATAATACTACTAATAATAATAACGGTATAATAATAACTAATAATTAATAACTAATAATATTATTAATGGGTATTATTATGTGGATATAATAATAAATACTCTTGATATTTATATACTGTATGTCAGAGTGCCAAAGGCCAATTTCTTTTTAGCTGGCCAGGTGGATTGATTGATTGAATATTTTATTAGACGGAAATGTATAAAGATACATACTTCAGCCCTAGATACATTTCGGCCATTTGAAAATAGCCGATCTACAAGCTCACAATGCCATGCATTGTGAGCTTTTTATACATTAAATAAAATATTTTTATACATTTAAAAACTTGTGAAATGGGAAAGTTTATGCATAATGAGTACTTTCTACTTTTGTTACTTTAAGTACATTTTGATACCAATACTTTTACTCAAGTATATTTTGAATTCCGGACTTTTACTTGTACAGAGTATTTCTACATGTATTGATACTTTTACTTAAGTTAAAACAATTGAGTACTTTTTCCACCACTGTTTAATAGTTATTTTAACGATTTTTGATATTCATAAATCCAACACTAGCCATTCTAAGGCTCTCTTTTAAGACACCTCCCAGCGTTTGTGTGTGTTTTTTGTTTGTTTATATTGATTTATTGTCGATAAATAATTTAAAAACGAAAAAAAGAAAAGTCTGCTCATCAGTTCCGGGTGCGTCAAAGAAGGGGGCGTGGCTAGAGCACAGACGCGCCTGGTATATGGAGACACAGAATTCAGGACGGCTTGCGCACTGTTGTTTTAAATTCCTAATTCTGTTTAGAACCACACCAACGAAAATTGGGAATCGGGTCATATAATACCTATTTCTGTTTTTTGTTTAACCAGTTTTAAATAGTATTTAGAATACTAACCGTTTTCCGAATTTCATTTATCAAATACTGTTTTTTGTTTAACCATTTCTAAATAGTATTTAGAGAACGGACCGTTTTCCGAATTTCGTTTACCAAATATAAAATTAGAATTCAAATGGCCGAAAAATACACGGACCGTTATCTCTGTTATCCTGGAAATACATGATGGGGTCTGACAGACAGACAGACAGACAGACAGACAGACAGACAGACAGACAGACAGACAGACAGACAGACAGAGTTTACGCCACATGGCCGGATTAACCCTTCGTGGAGCCCGGTGCTACGACCTGTTTCGGTGTGGGGGGGGGGTTGCTGCTGCTGCGAGGAAAATGTACGCTTCGCTGGCATGTTTCACCGTCTTAGCGACTCCTCCAGAGTCCTTGTTTACTCAGCCACTCTAGTACTTGACAATTCAAACACACACAGTGATGATATTATATACAGATTATAATAAAACTGAACATTAATGACATTTTTAATTGTCTATTTCCAGATGGATATGTGTACTATGAGGCTCACCGCTGTGTGTTTAACTCCAGTGAGCTGAAGGACATACAGTACATATTCTCATCTAATTTCGATGGTGATGAGATCCTCAGGTGGGACAGTAGAGTAGATCAGTATGTTGGATACACTGAGTTTGGTGTGAAGAACGCAGAGCGCTGGAATAAAGATCCTACACAACTGGCTGTGGCGAGAGCACAACGAGAGGCATTCTGCAAACACAACATTGAGAACGACTACCCCCGTGTTCTGAACAAGAGAGGTGAGCTGATCTCAGAGCAGCACTCAACACTCATCACCTCATAAACTGTAACATGACATCATAATAAATCATTCTATTCAGAGATGATTAATGGTGTTAATATTGATCTGATAATGATTATAAAACATGACTTAATCTGCTGAGAAACATTTCAGATCCTCTTAAACACTTAAAGGGATAGTTCACCCCCAAAATGACTTTTTTTCAAACGATTAGTCACCCCATGGAGACTCAAATTCATGGATATTTATTTGTTTTTGTCGCATTTTTAAGCCAACAATTTGATGACCGGCAGCGGTTCCGGTAGGAGACACAAAGAGTCTCCTTTGTATCTCCTACCGGAACCGCTGCCTACCGGTCCGCTTGTCATCAAATTATTGTCTTAGGAATGAGACAAAAACAAAACAATATCCATGAATTCAAGTCTCCATGGAGTAACTAATCCATAGAAACAAGTTTTTTTTTGGGGTGAACTATCCCTTTAAGCCTGATTTATACTGTATCCTAACACGCTGTCACACAGTGGAAATAGCAGATCTACAAGCTCACAACATGTGGTGTCACCATCGTACACCGAGTATAAATGAAACATTTACAGTAGATCTATTTCTGAGTGTTTTCACCTACATACAGTGGTGGAAAAAGTACTCACATTTCTTACTTAAGTAAAAGTATCAATACTGCATTGTAGAAATAATCTGTTACAAGTAAAAGTCCGGAATTCAAAATTGACTTGAATAAAAGTACAAAAGTATTGGTATCAAAATGTACTTAAATTACCAAAAGTAAAAGTATTAAAATGTTTGAAAATAGCCGATCTACAAGCTCACATCGCGACGCGTTGTGAGCTTGTAGATCTGCTATTTTGAAATGGCCAAGGTATAAAATAAGGCTAAAGTGGTTAATGTATGTTTTATAATATTATAATTTATATGTGCAAAGTAACTAGTAACTAAACTTGTCAAATAATTGTAGTGGAGTAAAGTACAATATTTGCCTCTGAGATGTAGTGGAGTAGAAGTGAAAGTATTGGAAATTGGAAATACTTAAGTAAAGTACAAATACCTCAAAAGTGTACTTAAAGTTGTACAATGCAAAATCACAAATAACGATTTTTAGCAACCTCTGCTGGTCACTACCGTCACTGCATACAATTTCCCTAGTCCTCAATTACCCAGAATTCCATTCGTTTTCACCGGAAGCCGGAAGCGTTTCAAAAAGCGATCTTTTAATTGTTTTATACTATCTACAGATCGTTTCTCTTAGCCAGTGGAGCATTAGTTACCATGAGCTGTGCTTTCTTTTTCTGTTCTTTTTCGATCTTACAATCCTACATTATCTTAAAATCAGCGTGAGGTTCCTTTTTGTTAATAGCGCGGTAGTTCCTGGCCAAACAGGAAACCGTTGCGGTAGTTCCTGAGGACGTCGGCCACGACGTCATGACGTTGGCCAGGAACGTCATTTCCCCGGGAAAGTCCCCCCAGTCCACATTCAATAGAAAATATATAAATAAAAGGCTTCCGGGGGTGACATTCACGGAGTGGGTGTTGTGAAACTTTTGCCACTCGCAAAAGATATACAATTTAACTTTAGTTTTGTTGAAAACGTTACCTAGTATTACTTTAAGTACAGTACTTAAGTAAATGTACTTAGTTACTTTTCACCACTGCCTACATATAATGACCTGCCTAAAATAGAGACACCAGGATTAATGTTTTTAAATTAACTTTAAAAATAACCATGCAGGCTAAAACACACCTCTATACACTTCTTTTACCCTGATTTTATATTTTAATTATTGTCTCTTGTATGTTTTTAATCACTTTATTCATATTTTACAGGATTATGTGTATTGTTTTGTTTGTTTCTACTCTAGTTCATTCGAACTATTTTCATTAAATGATATTGATTGGTTTATTTTTGTTTCAGTAAAGCACTGTGTAACTGTGAATTATTATTATTATA
This sequence comes from Gymnoscopelus braueri, assembly GCF_963280865.1. Classification (NCBI taxonomy): domain Eukaryota; kingdom Metazoa; phylum Chordata; class Actinopteri; order Myctophiformes; family Myctophidae; genus Gymnoscopelus; species Gymnoscopelus braueri. The sequence goes on along the minus strand of NC_137608.1, from coordinate 53,092,673 downwards.
ATTATTATTATTATATCTACAGTATTCTATGAAACGTTGTTGTTGACATCTGGTGGCCAAACATGACATTTACAGTTACAATGTAGGCATTTATCAGACGCTCTTAATCCAGAGTGATTTACAGTAAGCAAGGAAAACACAAGGTAATACATTAAATGCATAGAAATAGTAATCTAGGAACATAGGTAAACCAAGAACCTATCATCAGTCTAAACAGTATAATATCAAGCAAATAAATAATCTGTACATTAAAACTATCCAAACTATAGGATGCCAGGTCTACAATGAACCTGGCATCTGTCTACATAACATGATATCTAAATTACTCCCTTCTCTATTAGTGTTTTAGAGAAGGGAGAAGAGTCTAGGACGTGTGGAGCGTTGTCCAGGGTGTTTTAGAGAAGGGAGAAGAGTCTAGGACGTGTGGAGCGTTGTCCAGGGTGTTTTAGAGAAGGGAGAAGAGTCTAGGACGTGTGGAGCGTTGTCCAGGGTGTTTTAGAGAAGGGAGAAGAGTCTGGGACGTGTGGAGCGTTGTCCAGGGTGTTTTAGAGAAGGGAGAAGAGTCTAGGACGTGTGGAGCGTTGTCCAGGGTGTTTTAGAGAAGGGAGAAGAGTCTAGGACGTGTGGAGCGTTGTCCAGGGTGTTTTAGAGAAGGGAGAAGAGTCTAGGACGTGTGGAGCGTTGTCCAGGGTGTTTTAGAGAAGGGAGAAGAGTCTGGGACGTGTGGAGCGTTGTCCAGGGTGTTTTAGAGAAGGGAGAAGAGTCTAGGACGTGTGGAGCGTTAATTGTCCAGGGTGTTTTAGAGAAGGGAGAAGAGTCTAGGACGTGTGGAGCGTTGTCCAGGGTGTTTTAGAGAAGATTCAGACAGCTCCCCTGTGTTAGCTGATATGAGTGAGCGGGAGGGGTTGTAGGGTTGGATCAGGCTTGAAGATATGGGGGTGTCATACCTTTGGTTGCTTTGTAGGCCAACATCAGTGTTTTGTACTCTGTGAGGGCAGCAACTGGGAGCCAATGGAGGGAGAGGAGAACGGGGGAGAGCCGAGAAACGTGAACATTTTGGCTGGTTGACCAAGTGTGTTGCGGCTTTCTGGATCATTTGGATCTAATGTGGATGATATACAATTATTCATGATAATGACATGTTCCTATGACTGGTAATAATAATAATAATCTTCTTCATCCAGTGGAGCCCAAAGTGAGACTGAAGTCAGAGACTCCCCCTCGTCGTGGTGAACACACTCACATGCTGAGGTGCAGCAGCTACGACTTCTATCCTGAAGTGATCCTGGTGACCTGGTGGATAGGTCAAGAACCTTTGACCTCTGGTCTCTCCTATACCGATCTGTCTGATGGAGACTGGTACTACCAGTACCACTCCTACCTGGAGTACACACCCAGGTACACACCTAACAGACACCTATGGAAATACACACCTAATAGACACCTATACATATATTCTTTAAAAATAAAACAAGTGTTAATCACTTGCTGAAAATGGCCCATTAAATGGTAGGCTTATATTAAGTCTCTCTCACACACACACACACACACACACACACACACACACACACACACACACACACACACACACACACACACACACACACACACACACACACACACACACACACACACACACAGGAATACGCTATAACGTGCGTATCTCGTTACTAAGTTTCTTCTGCCTCTTACCTTCCTATTTTTTCTGCAATGGGGAGGGAATAGTGGAATACACAATAAACACTAGAGCGGAGGAGAGCCCAGCGGGGCATTCACGCTCCTACACAATAATAGTCAAAACAAATATTAACAAAGATCAACAGATCAATGTGAATAGAATCGCGGCGCGGTTCAGCATGTAGATCAGCTACTACTATTGTGTGTTTGTGTGTGTGTGTGTGTGTGTTTGTGTGTGTGTGTGTGTGTGTTTGTGTGTGTGTGTGTGTGTGTGTGTGTGTGTGTGTGTTTGTGTGTGTGTGTGTGTGTGTGTGTGTGTGTGTGTGTGTGTGTGTGTGTGTGCGCGCGCGCGTGTGCATTACAGATCAGGAGAGAAGATCACATGCATGGTGGAACATCCCAGCCTGACCGCGCCTATCAAGATGGACTGGGGTCAGTTATTGTAATCTACTGTAATCTACTGTCTAAATAGCAGATATACAAGCTCATAGTGCGGCACCGAGTGCCGCACTATGAGCTTGTAGATCTGCTATTTTTTTAAAATCGTGAACATTTGTGCAAATCTTTGAATATATATTTTTTTAAGCGAACATTTGTAACTGTCAAATGTCTGTCAACATACTGTATGTCTTAAGTTTTTCTGAAATATATCAGTGGTGCTCAAACCTTCTCTTGTCAAGGACCCCCCAAATGTTTTTGGCCGCTGATCCCCATCAAAATATGTTGTTCCAGGGACCCCCCAGAAGCAAATATTTGAGTTAAAAATGTTGTTTAAAAATATATATAAATTATATTCAAATATTTGCAATGTTCAGATTTTTCAAAAATAGCAGATCTACAAGCTCATAACTTGGTGCCGCGCTATGAGCTTATTGATTTGATAAAAACAGATACAAGACCAGATTGATTTGATAAAAACAGATCAAAGACCAGATTGATTTGATAAAAACAGATCAAAGACCAGACTGATTTGATAAAAACAGATCAAAGACCAGATTGATTTGATAAAAACAGATCAAAGAGTCATCATGGTTTTATCAATGTGAAAACAAGACAGTTTTCTAAGACAGAACAGGTGCTGATATTCTTTTTTACAAACTGCCTCACAGTTCTGAGTCTAAGACTCTGTCCTAAGATACTTTCTGCACATGATTCCACAGCCTGCTTTATAATCATCATAGTAAAAGGTTGATTCATGTTTTCTAAAATCTATCATCATATCCTTTGTTTTGGATGTATTTAGCTCTAAGAAGGACATGTCACATCAGGTGACAAACTCCTCAAGGACTGGACCAATAGGGTTGGACTCATTATTATACCGAACAGACTCACAATGACTGTGTCGTCTGTTTATTAGGGTTAGGGTTAACCCATAATATGATATGATATGATATGATATGATATGATATGATATGATATGATATGATATGATATTTGTATTATCAGATGACTCCATGCCAGAGTCAGTGAAGAACAAGGTGGCCATGGGAGCATCAGGTCTGGTTCTGGGTCTGGTCTTGTTCCTGTCTGGATTCATCTACCTCCAGTGGAAGAAACGAGGTGATTAGTTTACATGTTTAATGTTTAATTAACATGTTTCATTAATTATTATACTACCAGTGGAAAAAATGAGGTCAGATCAACAGAGGATCACATGACATGTGGAGCCCTCACAGAAATGCAAACAAACAAACAAACATGTAAAACCACAACCTAAACAGGTTTATATTGGTTTAGAACCATAACCGGTTTAGACCAGTTTAGACGACCTAGTTAGAGGTCAAAGTGTGTTCTATGTAGTCACATTTAACTTTAATACATCAGTGTTACATTTAGTCTTAAATAAGAGTCAAATGTTCACATTAGTTCTGATGACTGAACCGTAATGTTTTTGTGTTGTTGTTGTATTATTGTGTTATTGTGTGTACAATGTAGAAATACACAAACAATGCAACATAGGATTTATTTGTGTCTGTTTTTTGTCTCTCTTCTTCTTCTATCAGGTCGTATTCTGGTGCCGACAACCAATGACGATCTTTAGACTCCTCCCACACACCCAGGTTCACTTCCTCTTTCTTTCTACTAAACCTTTTTTTTGGTAATGTATAAAAGTGTATAAAACTATAAAACATACACAAAACAACATGCTTGTGTAAGAAGTGCAACAACTAGCCTGGTAAACCATCCCGGTCGCGTGAATTCACATTATCATGTGTCTTCTGCTTAATTTCTTATAATAATGAATCTAATAATCAAATGTAATAATCAAATGATTTGTTGTATCAGACAACACTGATGACAATGTGGTCAGATGGGGGGGGGGGGTCCTCTTGGTAAACTAACAACTTGCTCATGATCTATTCACCATGTATAGCATAGTTTTAAATCATTAAACCATTAACAAACATTTGACAAGTTATGAATAACACATTAACTGATCATTTGGGAATGATTAATTTACTATTATAAGGGGATGTTATTCTAAAGTGTTAACATGTTCACACAGTTAATACATTCTGATTCTTATTTGTTTATTGTCTTTTCACAGAACACCTGGGTGTGTTTTCAGAGAAGCAGAGAGTCATCGCTGCCCTCTGGTGGAGAGAGGAGGAAAGTTGTGTGTCCATTCAGCTTTTAAATACTCATAACAGCAGCACAATGATGACATCATCCTCCTTTTTTACAAATGTGTCCTTTAAAAATGCTAAATGGCTAGCCAAGGCTAACGATAATTAGTGTGCGCCCATGTCGACGTGGTTTTGAGGTTAGGGTTAAGGTTAGGTTTATAGACATAGTGTTTGTGAGGTTAAAGGTCAGGGTTTAGGGTTAAGGTCAGGTTTATAGACATCGTTTTTGTAAGGTTAAAGGTCAGGGTTTAGGGTTAAGGTCAGGTTTATAGACATCGTTTTTGTGACGCTAAAGGTCAGGGTTTAGGCGCCACCTGGGCGACACACCAAAGGAAGAGGGAGTCCCAATTAGTGTGGGCGGTTCATCAAATTACTTTGTATAGTTTCTGTCGTCAGAAAACACAAACATAATATTTCAGTTCTAAACTATATTGAAACATTAAATAATGATCACACACACAATCAGAGTTCTTCATGACATTCAATTCAATTCAATTCAATTTTATTATAGTGTCAAATCACAACAAGTTGTCTCAAGACACTTTACATGTAGAGAAGTGCGCAGTGTAATAACACAACCAAACTAACGCACTTTAGACATCCACACACAGGAAAAAATAGTTTCCTATTAGAAGTATCATCACCTGTGATAGCACCCATGTAATCTACATGATTTAGTGCCCTTGTGGTCTAGCATACGTTGGCAAAACTACCCGTAAATTAAAACAACATCAGTGAGCACAAAAGCTCAATACACAGGAATGATGGCGAATATCCTGTCGCTATTCATTTTAATGATGCTAAACATGACATATCCTCTTTTAGATTCCAGGGAATTGTCCTTCTCCTAAAGAGAAGAGAAGCCTACTGGATCTTCACACTCCAAACACTGGCCCCAAAAGGCTTAAATGATGAATTTGTACTTAATGTTATGCTGTGATTAGTCATGCGTTATTTGGATGGACTAGCTATGTAATAGACCTGTTGTGCTCGATTCGTTTATTTTTACCTTTATTCTCACTGCGTGTCTTTTTATTATTATTGGGTCCACTAATATTATCTCTTCCTTTATAGATATTGAAGACCTGGCCCGATGACATGTACAGGCCTTTTCCTCTGCTATTCAGAGCCGTAATTAGTGTTGCCGTGACCCAGAAAAAAATGTATTTTGTGAATGGGATTGGTGTTGCTTTAATATGATGGTGGTGGGAGTGGCTTTAGGTCTGAGATTGCGGGTGCAGCCAATGGGTTGCATGTCCGATGACCTTCACTTGGGAGGTGTAGCCTTTAAAATGTTTGGTGGTTGATGTGTTCTGTATTGTCTGTCCTGATGAAGGTCTAACGACCGAAACGTCGATTAAGAATAAAGAGCTACATTTTTTGCAAGATCCAGACGGTGTGCGGGTCCCATTCTTTGGTCTAACCATCAGAGATCTCCTCCATAATTTGTACATTTTTGACTTACGCACTTGTCGCTAACCCTTGAAAACCCTTGAAAAACCCTTAAAAAAACTAAAGTAAAGAATACAATATGTGTTTAATTCTGACAGTTTAGATATTTCTTGGTCAGTATTATTTATCTTTTCGTTTTTCAGCTCCACTGTTGTGTTTCTATCCGTTCATATTGGCTGAACTTCACTCATTAAACTAGTTAACAGCTCTGTGGACAAGTGATGATGATGATGATGATGATGATGATGAAGGTTGTGGATTCATTTATTTGGCAGTTGTTGATGATCAGGACACACGGGTAGAAAAAACAAAACCTTCACAAAGTATTGTGTTTACTGTATGTGAGAATGATTTCAAAAGTGGAATCAATTTCTTGTAAATATATATTTTAAATTATATCATTTATTTCTAAATATGTTATTGGAGGAACATGTCAGACATGGGATCTGCGCCCCTGATCATGAATGGTTTGAAGTTCAGATGTTAGATTTTGGCTTTAATTTGCTTGGTTTGAATGGAATGTCACAATATCAATAAAGGAATGAGAAAACATAATTGTGCCTCATGTTCTCTTAAATTTCACTGCAGGTGGGTTACCAATTTCAGCCAATCAAGAGAGAGTACCCCTTCATCAGCTTCAATGTTATAGTGTTCCAGTTTAAGTTTCATCACTTCCAATTCCACTTGTTTAATGTGTATCCTGTGTGAGTTCTCTCTCCTGATTGGAGAAGATTGGTATCCCGAACCCGAACTGAAAATGCATTTATTTAGTTAAGAGCTGGAGAGACATGGAGACTCCTGTTACTGAACAAACACTATAATAATGAATACTATCACAATATAGAGCTATTTAACACTGTTACTGAACACACACTAGTAATGATTACTATCACAATATAGAGCTATTTAACACTGTTACTGAACACACTCTATAGTAATGATTACTATCACAATATAGAGCTATTTAACAGAGCAGCAAAAGTAGTCCAGACCAAGTATTGAGTGCATAAATTAACATACTTTTCAGATGGTTGACATTTCTGTATTATTATATACATTTGTTTTGTGTGTGTGTGTGTGTGTGTGTGTGTGTGTGTGTGTGTGTGTGTGTGTGTGTGTGTGTGTGTGTGTGTGTGTGGTGTCTTGGAATTCTGGATCAATCAGCAGTCGATGAGGCACATAGGAGTCGAGACAATATTCCAGGTGGTGATGATTATGCTTTATGTACATGATATCATGGGGAGAAGTACAATAACACTCATGTCAGTGGTACGGTAGTTCTGCCAAGAGCTCAGGGCAGAGATCATAGTTATACTGTAGCTGCTTCAAGGACAAACTGAACCATAACACGATAGTCTGTACCAAAACAATAGCTATTAGACCTAGTGGAGACATTTAGACTCTTACAAGCTGTCAAATATCATACTGTATTGTAGAAGTATTATAAGTGATGGTAAAATATAAAGGTTAGATATAAGCAGCCATATAACTTCTTCCTCAGTGGTCTCATGTAATATTGTAATATTTTGAGATATGGAATTTTGTGTTCACATTATGGAGTTAGGTTAATCACTGATATTAATTAAAACATCTTTCTTTTAATGCATTTCAACAGAAACAAAACAACACTCTGCATGAGAATGAAGTGTTAAAGCAGCTCTATGTAGTTTGGGGTATCAGTGGCCACTTTGGACACAAACAACATGGCAGCGACGTCTTTGACTTCATTAACTCCCATTACACCTAAGACAGGCACCCTCTGTAAATAGCTTTAAAGCACAGCTCAAGACCTATTTCTTCACTCTTGCTTTTAGTTGATTTTTAAATCTCTCTGATGTTAAATGGTAAATGGTGCATTTATATAGCGTTTTTATCCAAAGCGCTTTACATAGATTGTGCATTACATTCACCCATTCACACACACACTCACTCCGCCATGGTGACTCGCGTGAGAGATGTTATTGTTCCAGGCGTTAGCCAGGACCATCCACCATCGTGCACGCATATGTTGTTTACAATCGGGTGCTCGTCATGGAGTCTGCAGCTGTAAACAGCGTAGCGTTACAAACGGTGAGATCTCTGGCACTCAATGTCACTTTCTTTAATAAAACTCTGGCACCGGATGTGTTAAACAAAAAAAATGCATTTTCAGTGGTCTCTCCTGATTGGCTTAAATGTTGTCACCTACCTGAAGTAAATATTCTGTTTACTAAAGAGCTGGAGAGATCCCTGTGACCGAACAAACGCTCTGTAGCAATGATTGCTATCAGAATATAGTACTTTAACCTTTTTAACAAAAAACTAAAAAATACCAAAAAAGACATCTTCAACTACCTTTTCTTTTTTGCTTTATTGTTAAATTAGTTGTACTTTTTCTGTAATTGTATTCTGGCTCTGTAAAGCATTTTGAGCTGCATTTCATGTCATGAAAGGTGCTATACAAATAAAGTGTATTATTATTATTATTATTATTATTATTATTATTATTATTATTATTATTATTATTATTATTATTATTATTATTATTATTCATTACCCAAGAGTCTCTGCAACCATGACTGGCCAGTCTTAGCTTTGACTGGCAGTTCTGCCTTGGTGCCATGGCAAATGCCAGGATGAAACTCCCCTATACATAGTAATACAGTGCAAGCCCCTAGCAGGGACCCCCCTGAGTCTTTATATTTATGGAAGGATGATTGCTATTGCTTAAACATGTAACTTTATACTTTTATGGGACATAAAATGCTATATAGTTGAAAAAAGTTACATAGTGCTGCTTTAAACAATGATTTTTCAGTGTATAAAAACATCTCCTTTACTTGTATTTTACAGTATATATTTATGTTACAGAATGATTGAAAAAGCAGTGCTCGTTTTCTTCCAGTTCACCGCAGAGGGGGGGGGGGGGAGGTGGGCCCCCCTGTCAAAAACATGTAAGCAAAGTTGAACGGTGTTGACGTCTCCGAGGTACAGAGACTAGGGGGACGACCACGATGATTTACCATTCTTTTACTCTGATGGCACTGAGTCGGCTGAAGGCGACTTGGCAACGTTCAGCACGGAGACTCTCTGGCCTAAGCTCTCTCTGCAGGACGCCTCTCATGGCTCAAGTCACCTTCACCTCCGTCGGTGTGTACTGTGGGGACATCAAAGCCTCCCGCTTGCTTCATCTCGCGCCGAAAAACGAGTTGCACCTTTTTCAATTCGACTCGTTTTTCAATCATACTGTAGCATATATGCAATATATACTGTATGTATATATATATATATATATATATATATATATATATATATATATATATATATATATATATATATATAAACAACCTTTCACAGTCTTCTCATTCGTACCAGCCAAATCATTCCTAAAACCAGGCGGCTGCCGTCTCCTCCCACATCATCTCTGATTGGCTCGTGGGGTATTCCGTGGGCGGATCCTAAGAGAGAGTTCCCATAATGCCTCCTCGGCCAGGTGGTCACTGAAGCCGTTAAAGAACGACACGATGTCCTCGTTACGAGTTACAGAGTAACGACTGTAGAGAGACAGACAGACAGACAGACAGACAGAGAGACAGACAGACAGACAGAGAGACAGACAGACAGACAGACAGACAGACAGACAGACAGACAGACAGACAGACAGACAGACAGACAGGCAGACAGACAGACAGACAGACAGGAGATTTATGTGATTTTTTTTGTTGTGTATTGATTGAATTGATTGTATAGTTTATTAGTCACAAATGTAAACAGAATAAAGATGTAATAATAGATATATAATAGATAATAGAGAAATAAACGAACATTTGTTGAAAACTCCTCACGGTCTCCAAGATGTTGAACTGCTGCCAGCGCTTTGAGAAGTTCACCTTTGACCCCTGTGATGTCATCACCTGGTCAGGGTTCCCCAGGTGGACGAAGGTCAGATCCTGGAGGATCAGACCCCTGGACAGACAGACAGACAGACAGACAGACAGACAGACAGACAGACAGACAGACAGACAGACAGACAGACAGACAGACAGACAGACAGACAGACAGACAGACAGACAGACAGACAGACAGACAGACAGACAGACAGACAGACAGACAGACTCTAATTCAATGCTTGGTTGGTCCTGCATACATTATTTATGTAATCAATGTCAATCTATGTAATCTACACAATCTATGTAATCAATTCACCAAAAGAGACAACAACAAATATAAAAGGTAGAAGGAGCTAGAGTTCAGAGGTCATACGTATAGGTAGGAGGAGCTATAGAGGTCAGAGGTCAAACGTACAGGTAGGAGGAGCTATAGAGGTCAGAAGTCATACGCACAGGTAGGAGGAGCTATAGAGGTCAGAGGTCATACGTACAGGTAGGAGGAGCTATAGAGGTCAGAGGTCATACGTACAGGTAGGAGGAGCTATAGAGGTCAGAGGTCATACGTACAGGTAGGGGATGCATGGAGGTTCCACTTCCGCCAAAGCTGCTCTGTAGTTTCTGAACGATGATGAGCTGTCAATCAAACTGCTGTACTCCTCCAAGGCCTGCACACACGCACACACACACACACACACACACACACACACACACACACACACACACACACACACACACACACACACACACACACACACACACACATCAAATGAACATAGATTTGTATTTCGGTGACTGTGTGTGTGTGTGTGTGTGTGTGTGTGTGTGTGTGTGTGTGTGTGTGTGTGTGTGTGTGTGTGTGTGTGTGTGTCTAGTAGACTTGACTACTGTAACGGTGTCTCCACAGGTCTCCCTAACAAATAAATCAGACTGCTCCAGTTCTTACTAAAACCAACAAAGTGGAGCACTGACTCCCTGACTCCCTGTGTGTCAAATAATTGATTTAAAAATACTACTGTTATTCTATAAAGCTTTAAATGGTTTAAATACTACTGTTGGTCTATAAAGCTTTAAATGGTTTAAATACTACTGTTGGTCTATAAAGCTTTAAATGGTTTACAATTAGGAACATATTCATGTTGGGGTTGGGGCTGAGATTAGACATTTAGAAGTTAGGTTTAGGAGTTAAGAGTTAGAATTCTGCTTGATTATACGGCACTTAGTTTCTCGCTGGTGTCGTGCTACGAAAAATAGCCGATATGCAAGCCTATAAGCTTGTAGATCTGCTATTTTCCAAATTCAGGGTTACGGTTAAAAATGGCAAAGAAAATGTAAAAATGCCATTCATAAAAACGTTACCCTAAAATGTTGATGCCTGAACAAATATTGTAATACAAATCTGTGTGCGTGTGTGTGTGTGTGTGTGTGTGCGTGTGTGTGTGTGTGTGTGTGTGTGTGTGTGTGTGTGTGTGTGTGTGTGTGTGTGTGTGTGTGTGTGTGTGTGTGTGTGTGTGTGTGAGAGTGTGTGAGTGTGACCTCTGCAGTGTTTCTCTGCCAGTCTAGTCTGCTGAGAAGAGCGCTGTCCAGCGTAGAGAGGACACACAGGTACGAGTTGAAGTTATTCAACTTCCTCAGGTGCTGCAAGAACACACACACACACACACACACACACACACACACACACACACACACATACACACACTTGAGAAGGATGAATACATTCATGGAACGTGATTTTCATTGTCCTCACTGATTCAGGGTCAGCACAAGGTCAAAGCTTACCTTCATAACTTTGATGAATTTAAGCAGCAGTCTCTCTCTGTCCTGAGGCCTTTCCTGTAGAATAACCACCGAACGCACCCTGACGCGCGCGCGCGCGCACACACACACACACACACACACACACACACACACACACACACACACACACACACACACACACACACACACACACACACACACACACACACACACACACACAGTTCAGTATAACTTTATCGTCAACCAGAGTGACCAGTGACTAATGTGAACCAGGTCAGTTTAACACCTTAAACACTATTTAGTATGGTTTACCAGAAGGACAGGACTAGTTAGTGTGGTTTACCAGAAGGACAGGACTAGTTAGTGTGGTTTACCAGAAGGACAGGACTAGTTAGTGTGGTTTACCAGAAGGACAGGACTAGTTAGTGTGGTTTACCAGAAGGACAGGACTAGTTAGTGTGGTTTACCAGAAGGACAGGACTAGTTAGTGTGGTTTACCAGAAGGACAGGACTAGTTAGTGTGGTTTACCAGAAGGACGGGACTAGTTAGTGTGGTTTACCAGAAGGACGGGACTAGTTAGTGTGGTTTACCAGAAGGACAGGACTAGTTAGTGTGGTTTACCAGAAGGACAGGACTAGTTAGTGTGGTTTACCAGAAGGACAGGACTAGTTAGTGTGGTTTACCAGAAGGACAGGACTAGTTAGTGTGGTTTACCAGAAGGACGGGACTAGTTAGTGTGGTTTACCAGAAGGACGGGACTAGTTAGTGTGGTTTACCAGAAGGACGGGACTAGTTAGTGTGGTTTACCAGAAGGACAGGACTAGTTAGTGTGGTTTATCAGAAGGACAGGACTAGTTAGTGTGGTTTACCAGAAGGACAGGACTAGTTAGTGTGGTTTACCAGAAGGACAGGACTAGTTAGTGTGGTTTACCAGAAGGAGACGTTGTTAAAGTGCTGGGTGAACTCGGTCAGGTTGGGACACTTCTCTTCATTCTGTTCCTTGGACCACAACAACGCCTCTGGAAGCTAGACAGACAGACAGACAGACAGACAGACAGACAGACAGACAGACAGACAGACAGACAGACAGACAGACAGACAGACAGACACATCATAGGTCAAGTTCAGTCATCTGATTGGCCAACCCAAACTGTTGGCTTCACGGTTTGACGTCACGTCACGTCACGTCACGTCACGTCACGTCACGTCGTTAGCTTTAACGTAACGTT
>NC_137608.1:52997560-53072560 GCF_963280865.1 Gymnoscopelus braueri | reverse complement strand
GCTATTTTTGAAGATATTTTAAAAATCTTGATATATATTTCTTTTAAATGTGGAAAGATTTAGATTACATTTTTTTTAAATACAAAAATAAAACAAATCTTTTAAGGGGGTCCGTGTCCAGATACATAATATATATTTGGGGGTCCTTGATGTGAAGATGTTTTAGAAGCTCTGCCATAGACTGTAAACTGTAAAAATGTAAGAATAAAATGATATGAACTTAATAAAACTTAATGGTAGCTACTATCATGTTATTTGAGTGTTTAAAGCATTTGAACTAAATAATAGAATAGAATAATAAGGAGGGAAATGCATAAAGAAAATGACGTAATAAATTAGTACTAAGAGTTTATCAACGGTGTTGTAATGTCATGATGACTAAACAACCACCAATCAATCAATCAATCAATCAATCAATCAATCAATCAATCAATCAATCAATCAATCAATCAATCAATCAATCAATCAATACCAATACTTAAAGGTAGGGTAAGTGATATTTTTGGGTTAAAACAAAAAGTATTTTGTTAAAAGGTTAAAGCACTATATTGTGATAGTAATCATTGCTATAGAGTGTTTGTTCAGTAACAGATGTCTCCCCGTCTCTCCAGCTCTTTAATAAACAGAAAAAAACATTTTCCGGTAGGTGTCAAAATCTCAGCCAATCAGGAGAAAGTACCCATTTTAAAAGGAGTTCACCCAAAAAATGACTTATTTTGCCATACCATACCATAAATACTGTATGAGACAAAAGTTAATCAACAGACATCCGTTAATTAAATCTAATCTGATCATCTAATGTGTAAATGCAATGATTTAATGTTCCACTTTCATATATTTTAAAGCTCAGCTGCTGTCAATACTAACTGGAGATAAAGCTTCAAAAGGTTGACTTTTTTTTCTTTCCAAGACTGAAAAAAAGTTCTGAATCTTTGAAAATATTTTTGTAAGACTGAAAAAAAGTTAATAATTTATTATACATCCCAGATAAACATACATTTAAGAATGTGATGATTTACCTGTGTTGTGTTTCACTGATTGATCTGCAATAAACCAGTGGTTCTCAACCTTTTCAGACCGCGACCCCCCAAAATAATCCTATTTGAACTGGGGACCCCCTAAAATTATCATATGTGAACTGGGGACCCCCTAAAATTATCATATTTGAACTCAGGACCCCCCACCTTGAAAAAGACTTGGAAATGTAGGAGTTGAGGCATTACATTTAGTTTGACTCAGTTTGCACAGATAAATAGATCTACATACTCTAAAAGAGCTTAGATCGGCTATTTTCAAAAATGTTGCTCTTTCTTATATGAATTGACAATTTGGCCAATGTTTGCCCATTTTTTAGTATATAGTTGATTGATTACTTATGAAGCAGCAGCTATATACTGTTCATGATATGTGTAATAATCCAGACTGTCGTCTTTCTGGAAACAGATGATGTAACATCGTATCTTTAATCTGATTGGCTGATTATTCTAAACTATAGAACGAGTCCTCCTTCATTCTCTTTCAGACTCCAGAACTTCTCTTTCAGTAAACATCTGTTTATTCTCATCTGTTTATTCTCATCTGTTTATTCTCATCTATTAAATTCAGTTCAGTTTTGATCAGTGATGATAAAGATTACAGCCACCCTCCTCATCCTCTCCTCTGTACTTCATGTCAAAGCGATCACAGAAAGTAAGTACATTATATTTATGTTATTATATAATATATACATTTATATCTACTGTTATTAATATAAAAACAAATATGAACAATGCACACTACAAACAAATGACGAACGAACGCACGCACGCACGCACGCACGCACGCAGGCAGGCAGGCGCACACACACACGCACGCACGCACGCACACACACACACACACAAACACACACACACACACACACACACACACACACACACACACACACACACACACACACACACACACACACACACACACACACACACACACACACACACACACACACACACACACACACATACACAGACACCTCTCATGCGACACTTTGATCACATGACCAGTGTGTTTAAAATACATTTCACGGTTTCAGCAATGAGATGTAATGAGGCTTGGATTGATGTTTAATGAACATGAACAGCATTTTACCAGTGACGCTGAACACACACAGACAGACAGACAGACAGACAGACAGACAGACAGACAGACAGACAGACAGACAGACAGACAGACAGACAGACAGACAGACAGACAGACAGACAGACAGACAGACACACACACACACACACACACACACAGACACAGACACAGACACAGACACAGACACACACACACACACACACACACACACAAGAAATGTGTAGTAATTCTGAGAAACTTCGTAACAAGCAAATCAAAATATCTCTCCCTCCCCCTCTCTCTCTCTCTCTCTCTCGTAACTGGTGATGTTTAATAAAAGAATAATTCTGATTGGCTGCTGAGTGAATCAGGAAGTTAAATTCCAGTCAGAAGCTTCAGTGGTGAGTGAAACCACACACACACACACACACACACACACACACACACACACACACACACACACACACACACACACACACACACGCGCGCACGCACGCACGCACGCACGCACGCACGCACGCACGCACGCACGCACGCACACACACACACACTGCACACACACACACACACACACACACACACACACACACACACACACACACACACACACACACACACACACACACACACACACACACACACACACACACACACTCACCCCTCTGAAGTAACACTTTGATCACATGACATGATGGTATCATCAGTGAGATGTAATGAGGCTTGGATCAGAGGAGCGTCTGTGAGTTCAGTTTACAGGTTCAGGTTCCCGGCTCTTCCTGGCTTCATAATTAAAGTGTCCTTGAGCAAGGCACTGAACCGCGTCATTCCAAAACCTCTTGTGCTATAACCACGCCCACTTCTGTGACGAAGGCGGAGCTGCCTCTCAGCATCACATTCAACACATTCTAATACAGACTGAAACCAGGGTTGATTTAGTCTGATTTAGCTTGTAGATCTGCTTTTTTCAGCATGCAACCAAGTGTAAAATCAGCCATTATGACGCCATCAAGGCACCGCCAAAACACATGTTAGTCGACTAAATGAAATGTAGATTTAGTCGACTAAAATCTTATGATATTTAGTCGACTAAAACTAGACTAAAACTAAAAAAAATCAGATGACTAAAATATGACTAAAACTAAATGTAATTTTATTCAAAAGACTATGACTAAAACTAAATGTAAATCAACACATCCTGAAACCTCATTACAGCACCTGGTCTGGTGGCGTGCCTCACTAATCATTAGACTGACAACCCTAACCTCCTGGTATCGTTTCCCGCTGCCGACACTCTTTTTACAACCACTATTTGTTTTGATGATTAACTCATTGACTGCCAGAGTTAAAACATCGTTAAAACATCGTCTATAGCATAGAATATTAATATTAATATTAATAGAATATATATATTTTTAAATTATTATTATTACCCTTATTATTATTATTATTATTATTATTATTATTATTATTATTATTATTATTATTATTAGATGTGGTTGAGGGAGGTCAGATGTGACTCCTTTGTGTGAGAATGTGAGAATGAGGAACACCTCAGCTTCAAATGATTCAAAGTAAATGAATACTTAATAGACTTTTACTATGTGGCCTTCAAATCCAGTCCTAATGTTCACTGATCAGATCAAAGTTCTCCATTCAGTTTGTTGATGAGACTATTCTCTTACCAGACCTGAACACTGTTTGTGCCACGTTTGGTGTGATCAGTGCACCAGATAGATAGATAGATAGATAGATAGATAGATAGATAGATAGATAGATAGATAGATAGATAGATAGATAGATAGATAGATAGATAGATAGATAGATAGATGGATAGATAGAGTAGATCATTATACATAAAATACAATAAGTTTAAGCATTCTATGGAAACACATTATCAGAATAAAAAACATAGTTAAACTAGAAAATGTGCTCCTCGGAGCACAAGTCTCCGCCAGCAGACCCGTGCTATTATAATAACACGGGTCGTCTTGGTAGAACGGGTCGTCTTGGTAGAATGCGCGTGGTTTTTGGTGTTCTGCAGGGGCGTAATTGACTGGTTTGTTCAAATGCTTGTCTGTCTTCTTCATCTTCATTGTCTTGAACAGTTTCAGCAGTTGATTGGTGTGTTTGATCTATGTCAGTTTTCTCTAGTGCTACATAATGTATTTGATCAAGGTGGCCAATTGTTACAGTATTAAGACTTCGGCCTTATTGTGGGATCAATTCAACTCTATAGTCCTCTTCTGTGTTACTGTTGTAGATGAGTATGCTTTCTTAGCTTTGGCCTTCTGCGCCTTTGCTTGACCAATGTTAGGTGTTCTCAGAGGGACACACACACGCACGGACGGGTGATTTGTACTGGAAGGTACTGTTCCAATCAAGACTGATTGATCCGGTCTTACCTCACTTCACAAACAGCTTTTTGAAGTGACACACCTATTTATAGGATTTTATTTCGTCATGCGTCCCTCTAGCCAATCAAAGGCATTGGTGTCAACATATTGACACGTGTCACGTGGAGCTTGACCAATGTTAGCTTGGCTAGGAGGGAGGTGAACACACAGCGGGACGAAGCGAAAACATACTCTCCGCCTCCGGCGGAGACAAAAACTCTAGCTATAATTAGCTGACCTCTGACCTCTCCCTGTGCTTCATTACAGTCTTATGGCCCTCAGGATGAAGGAGTTCTAGAATCTATCTGTGTTAAACTGATATAAACCTATCACTGAATGTATCTATTAAACTGATAGAAACCTATCACTGAATGTATCTATTAAACTGATATAAACCTATCACTGAATGTATCTATTAAACTGATATAAACCTATCACTTAATGTATCTATTAAACTGATAGAAACCTATTACTGAATGTATCTATTAAACTGATATAAACCTATCACTG
Source organism: Gymnoscopelus braueri (assembly GCF_963280865.1). Lineage (NCBI taxonomy): Eukaryota > Metazoa > Chordata > Actinopteri > Myctophiformes > Myctophidae > Gymnoscopelus > Gymnoscopelus braueri. The sequence goes on along the minus strand of NC_137608.1, from coordinate 53,067,563 downwards.
AATGTATCTATTAAACTGATAGAAACATATCACGTATGTACATAAGGTTCATAAGGTGCATAAGCAGCAGCTATAGAGCGTCGCAGTTCCCGCCCACTTCCTGTTTTTTTTGTGCCGGAAGAAAAAACTCAATGCATTTTTCCATTGACATTTCCAAAAATATTTATATCTATTAATTTAAGCCTCGAATCAAGCCATCATGACATGACATGAATCATGACCATAAACGTTTGATACTGTGATTTTTTTTTTGTTGAAAACGGCAAAACAAAGGGTATTTATTTAATATAGTATATCATATAATTAAATATAAAATAAAATAAAATCACAGAAAAAAACGTTTTATGGTCATGATTCATGTCATCTCGTGATGGCTTGATTCGAGGCTTAAATTAATAGATATAAATATTTTTGGAAATGTCAATGGAAAAATGCATTGAGTTTTTTCTTCCGGCACCAAAAAAAACAGGAAGTGGGCGGGAACTGCGACGCTCTATATACTGTTACGTGCAATAATCCTGACTGTCGTCTTCCTGGAAACATATGATGTAACATCATATCTTTAATCTGATTGGCTGATTATTCTAAACTACAGAACGAGTCCTCCTTAATTTTCTTTCAGACTCCAGAACTTCTCTTTCACTAAACATCTGTTTATTCTGATCTGTTTATTCTGATCTGTTTATTCTCATCTGTTTATTCTCAATTCAGTTCAGTTTTGATCAGTGATGATGAAGATTACAGCCACCCTCCTCATCCTCTCCTCTGTACTTCATGTCAAAGCGATCCCAGGAAGTAAGTACATTATATTTATGTTATTATATAATATATACATTTATATCACCAAATATGAATAATACACAGTACAAACAAATGACACACACGCGCACACACACACACACACACACACACACACACACACACACAGACAGACAGACAGACAGACAGACAGACAGACAGACAGACAGACAGACAGACAGACAGACAGACAGACAGACAGACAGACAGACAGACAGACAGACAGACAGACAGACAGACAGACAGACAGACAGACAGACAGACAGACAGACAGACAGACAGACAGACAGACAGACAGACAGACAGACAGACAGACAGACAGACACACACACACACACACACACACACACACACACACACACACACACACACACACACACACACACACACACACACACGCAGTGGTGGAAAGTAACTAAGTATACTATTACTTCTACTCCACTACATCTTGGATCCAAATATTGTACTTTTACTCCACTACTTTTATTTGAAAACTTTAGTTACTAGTTATTTTGTAGATTTAGATTATTATTACAAAACACACACACACACACACACACACACACACACACACACACACACACACACACACACACACACACACACACACACACACACACACACACACACACACACACACACACACTAAATCATTCCGTATGAATTACTTTCATAATAAAAAAAAAAAAAAAAAAAAACATTTGAATGTGTTTCAGTGTGAATAAAATGTTTGACAGGAAGCTACTTTTAATATCCAACCTTTCACTTCATATAAGAACCAAACATGATTGTTTAACATGATGATTATGTGTTATTGTCACTGTGAAGAAGTTTGTTGTTGAATTTAATGTCATCTTTGTTTTTTTCCAGTGTTCCATGAGGATATTCATGTCTTTAGCTGTTCAGACACAGTTAAAGACTCATATAAAGAGTGGATGTATGCACTGGATGGTGAAGTGTTGATGTACGCAGACTACAACAAAGGGAAGGTGGTGTACCCTCAGCCTCCGTTTGTAGATCCAATCACCTACAAAGCAGCTTATGAATATGCTTTGGGTGATCAGCACAACTGCAAATACAACCTGGACACCATTCGCACTGCCTTGAAGAAACCACCAGTGAAAGGTACATGAATACTATGAACACATTAGTTATTAACTGAAACGGTTGAATACATTTAACATGAATGAAAATGTTTAAACATGTATATTAAGCATTTATGGTTGTTATGGTGAAATATTGTCTATATAATAATTATTTTTAGTAAACATGAATATGTGCTCGAGGTGCAGATAATATTATTATACAACAGTTACCATCAAAATAAAACATATCAAAATGTATTCATATTGTGAGGCATTTCTCTCTCATAAATAACAACCCTTCTGTGAGTGTTATCTCTGTTATCCTGTAAATACATGATGGGGTCTGACAGACAGACAGACAGACAGACAGACAGACAGACAGACAGACAGACAGACAGACAGACAGACAGACAGACAGACAGACAGACAGACAGACAGACAGACAGACAGACAGACAGACAGACAGACAGAGACCTTGTTTACTCAGCCACTCTAGTACTTGACAATTCAAACACACACAGTGATGATATTATATACAGATTATAATAAAACTGAACATTAATTACATTTTTAATTGTCTATTTCCAGATGGATATGTGTTCTATCAGGCTACCCGCTGTGTGTTTAACTCCAGTGAGCTGAAGGACATACAGTTCATACAGTCATATAATTTCGATGGTGATGAGTTCACCAGGTGGGACAGTAGAGTAGATCAGTTTGTTGGATACACTGAGCTTGGTGTGAAGAACGCAGAGCGCTGGAATAAAGATCCTACACTACTGGCTGTGATGAGAGCACAACCAGAAGCAGTCTGCAAACCCAACATTGAGGGCTACTACTCCCATGCTCTGAACAAGAGAGGTGAGCTGATCTCAGAGCAGCACTCAACACTCATCACCTCATAAACTATAACATGACATCATAATAAATCATTCTGTTCAGAGATGATTAATGGTGTTAATATTGATCTGATAATGACTATAAAACATCCCTTGGTCTGGGCCGTAGCGGGACGGTCCAGGCACCCCAGGCTGCAATGCCAGCCTGACAGCGTGTCGCGGGTTCAACTCCCGATCCCGACGACCTTTGCTGCGTGTCACCCCCTCATCTCTCTCCCCATTTACCTGTCAGCCTACTGTCACTATCCCTCTTTCTAAGAAATAAAAAAAAAATTAACATTCAATCCGGGAACGCATCTCTGTCATTTTAGATTTCTTTGGCTATTCAAAAATAGCAGATCTACAAGCTCATAGCGGAGTGCCGCGCTGTTAGCTTTTTTTTTAACTATATTTTTAAATCAAATCTTTGCTTCTGGGGGGTCCCTGGAACAACATATTTGACAAATGTTCGCTTTAAAAATATATATATTTAAAGATTTTAACACATTTTCAAGATTTATCCAAAAAAATAGCAGATCTACAAGCTCATAGCTTGTCTACAGTATCTGCTATTTTTGATTAGCCAAAGAAATCTAGAATGACACAGATGCGTTCCCGGATTGAATGGGTTAGTATTCTTAGAAACAGTCTAAAGTGGAGTCTGAAGAGGAGAGTCTTCAGATTATGGTGGAAGATTAGGAGTGAGTCTGCGCAGTTCTGACTGCAATGGGGAATTTGTTCCACAGTTTGGGAGCCAGAAGGGAGAAGAGTCTAGGACGTGTGGAGCGTTGTCCAGGGTTTTTTAGAGAAGAGAGAAGAGTCTGGGACGTGTGGAGCGTTGTCCAGGGTGTTTTAGAGAAGGGAGAAGAGTCTAGGACGTGTGGAGCGTTGTCCAGGGTGTTTTAGAGAAGGGAGAAGAGTCTAGGACGTGTGGAGCGTTGTCCAGGGTGTTTTAGAGAAGGGAGAAGAGTCTAGGATGTGTGGAGCGTTGACCAGGGCGTTTTAGAGAAGATTCAGACAGCTCCCCTGTGTTAGCTGAGTGAGCGGGAGGGGTTGTAGGGTTGAATCAGGCTTGAAGATATGGGGGTGTCATACATTTGGTTGCTTTGTAGGCCAACATCAGTGTTTTGTACTCTGTGAGGGCAGCAACTGGGAGCCAATGGAGGGAGAGGAGAACGGGGGAGAGCCGAGAAACGTGAACATTTTGGCTGGTTGACCAATTGGTTGCGGCTTTCTGGATCATTTGGATCTAATGTGGATAATATACAATTATTCATGATAATGACATGTTCCTATGACTGGTAATAATAATAATAATCTTCTTCATCCAGTGGAGCCCAAAGTGAGACTGAAGTCAGAGACTCCCCCTCGTCGTGGTGAACACACTCACATGCTGAGGTGCAGCAGCTACGACTTCTATCCTGAAGTGATCCTGGTGACCTGGTGGATAGGTCAAGAACCTTTGACCTCTGGTCTCTCCTATACCGATCTGTCTGATGGAGACTGGTACTACCAGTACCACTCCTACCTGGAGTACACACCCAGGTACACACCTAACAGACACCTATGGAAATACACACCTAATAGACACCTATACATATATTCTTTAAAAATAAAACAAGTGTTAATCACTTGCTGAAAATGGCCCATTAAATGGTAGGCTTATATTAAGTCTCTCACACACACACACACACACACACACACACACACACACACACACACACACACACACACACACACACACACACACACACACACACACACACAGGAATACGCTATAACGTGCGTATCTCGTTACTAAGTTTCTTCTGCCTCTTACCTTCCTATTTTTTCTGCATTGGGGAGGGAATAGTGGAATACACAATAAACACTAGAGCGGAGGAGAGCCCAGCAGGGCATTCACGCTCCTACACAATAATAGTCAAAACAAATATTAACAAAGATCAACAGATCAATGTGAATAGAATCGCGGCGCGGTTCAGCATGTAGATCAGCTACTACTATTGTGTGTTTGTGTGTGTGTGTGTGTGTGTGTGTGTGTGTGTGTGTGTGTGTGTGTGTGTGTGTGTGTGTGTGTGTGTGTGTGTGTGTGTGTGTGTGTGTGTGTGTGTGTGTGTGTGTGTGTGTGTGTGTGTGTGTGCGCGCGCGTGTGCATTACAGATCAGGAGAGAAGATCACATGCATGGTGGAACATCCCAGCCTGACCGCGCCTATCAAGATGGACTGGGGTCAGTTATTGTAATCTACTGTAATCTACTGTCTAAATAGCAGATATACAAGCTCATAGTGCGGCACCGAGTGCCGCACTATGAGCTTGTAGATCTGCTATTTTTGAAAAATCGTGAACATTTGTGCAAATCTTTGAATATATATTTTTTTAAGCGAACATTTGTAACTGTCAAATGTCTGTCAACATACTGTATGTCTTAAGTTTTTCTGAAATATATCAGTGGTGCTCAAACCTTTTCTTGTCAAGGACCCCCCAAATGTTTTTGTCCGCTGATCCCCATCAAAATATGTTGTTCCAGGGACCCCCCAGAAGCAAATATTTGAGTTAAAAATGTTGTTTAAAAATATATATAAATTATATTCAAATATTTGCAATGTTCAGATTTTTCAAAAATAGCAGATCTACAAGCTCATAACTTGGTGCCGCGCTATGAGCTTATTGATTTGATAAAAACAGATACAAGACCAGATTGATTTGATAAAAACAGATCAAAGACCAGATTGATTTGATAAAAACAGATCAAAGACCAGACTGATTTGATAAAAACAGATCAAAGACCAGATTGATTTGATAAAAACAGATCAAAGAGTCATCATGGTTTTATCAATGTGAAAACAAGACAGTTTTCTAAGACAGAACAGGCGCTGATATTCTTTTTTACAAACTGCCTCACAGTTCTGAGTCTAAGACTCTGTCCTAAGATACTTTCTGCACATGATTCCACAGCCTGCTTTATAATCATCATAGTAAAAGGTTGATTCATGTTTTCTAAAATCTATCATCATATCCTTTGTTTTGGATGTATTTATAGCTCTAAGAAGGACATGTCACATCAGGTGACAAACTCCTCAAGGACTGGACCAATAGGGTTGGACTCATTATTATACCGAACAGACTCACAATGACTGTGTCGTCTGTTTATTAGGGTTAGGGTTAACCCATAATATGATATGATATGATATGATATGATATGATATGATATGATATGATATGATATGATATGATATGATATGATATGATATTTGTATTATCAGATGACTCCATGCCAGAGTCAGTGAAGAACAAGGTGGCCATGGGAGCATCAGGTCTGGTTCTGGGTCTGGTCTTGTTCCTGTCTGGATTCATCTACCTCCAGTGGAAGAAACGAGGTGATTAGTTTACATGTTTAATGTTTAATTAACATGTTTCATTAATTATTATACTACCAGTGGAAAAAATGAGGTCAGATCAACAGAGGATCACATGACATGTGGAGCCCTCACAGAAATGCAAACAAACATGTAAAACCAAAACCTAAACAGGTTTATATTGGTTTAGAACCATAACCGGTTTAGACCAGTTTAGACGACCTAGTTAGAGGTCAAAGTGTGTTCTATGTAGTCACATTTAACTTTAATACATCAGTGTTACATTTAGTCTTAAATAAGAGTCAAATGTTCACATTAGTTCTGATGACTGAACCGTAATGTTTTTGTGTTGTTGTTGTATTATTGTGTTATTGTGTGTACAATGTAGAAATACACAAACAATGCAACATAGGATTTATTTGTGTCTGTTTTTTGTCTCTCTTCTTCTTCTATCAGGTCGTATTCTGGTGCCGACAACCAATGACGATCTTTAGACTCCTCCCACACACCCAGGTTCACTTCCTCTTTCTTTCTACTAAACCTTTTTTTTGGTAATGTATAAAAGTGTATAAAACTATAAAACATACACAAAACAACATGCTTGTGTAAGAAGTGCAACAACTAGCCTGGTAAACCATCCCGGTCGCGTGAATTCACATTATCATGTGTCTTCTGCTTAATTTCTTATACTAATGAATCTAATAATCAAATGTAATAATCAAATGATTTGTTGTATCAGACAACACTGATGACAATGTGGTCAGATGGGGGGGGGGGGGTCCTCTTGGTAAACTAACAACTTGCTCATGATCTATTCACCATGTATAGCATAGTTTTAAATCATTAAACCATTAACAAACATTTGACAAGTTATATGAATAACACATTAACTGATCATTTGGGAATGATTAATTTACTATTATAAGGGAAGGTTATTCTAAAGTGTTAACATGTTCACACAGTTAATACATTCTGATTCTTATTTGTTTATTGTCTTTTCACAGAACACCTGGGTGTGTTTTCAGAGAAGCAGAGAGTCATCGCTGCCCTCTGGTGGAGAGAGGAGGAAAGTTGTGTGTCCATTCAGCTTTTAAATACTCATAACAGCAGCACAATGATGACATCATCCTCCTTTTTTACAAATGTGTCCTTTAAAAATGCTAAATGGCTAGCCAAGGCTAACGATAATTAGTGTGCGCCCATGTCGACGTGGTTTTGAGGTTAGGGTTAAGGTTAGGTTTATAGACATAGTGTTTGTGAGGTTAAAGGTCAGGGTTTAGGGTTAAGGTCAGGTTTATAGACATCGTTTTTGTAAGGTTAAAGGTCAGGGTTTAGGGTTAAGGTCAGGTTTATAGACATCGTTTTTGTGACGCTAAAGGTCAGGGTTTAGGCGCCACCTGGGCGACACACCAAAGGAAGAGGGAGTCCCAATTAGTGTGGGCGGTTCATCAAATTACTTTGTATAGTTTCTGTCGTCAGAAAACACAAACATAATATTTCAGTTCTAAACTATATTGAAACATTAAATAATGATCACACACAATCAGAGTTCTTCATGACATTCAATTCAATTAAATTCAATTTTATTATAGTGTCAAATCACAACAAGTTGTCTCAAGACACTTTACATGTAGAGAAGTGCGCAGTGTAATAACACAACCAAACTAACGCACTTTAGACATCCACACACAGGAAAAAATAGTTTCCTATTAGAAGTATCATCACCTGTGATAGCACCCATGTAATCTACATGATTCAGTGCCCTTGTGGTCTAGCATACGTTGGCAAAACTACCCGTAAATTAAAACAACATCAGTGAGCACAAAAGCTCAATACACAGGAATGATGGCGAATATCCTGTCGCTATTCATTTTAATGATGCTAAACATGACATATCCTCTTTTAGATTCCAGGGAATTGTCCTTCTCCTAAAGAGAAGAGAAGCCTACTGGATCTTCACACTCCAAACACTGGCCCCAAAAGGCTTAAAGGATGAATTTGTACTTAATGTTATGCTGTGATTAGTCATGCGTTATTTGGATGGACTAGCTATGTAATAGACCTGTTGTGCTCGATTCGTTTATTTTTACCTTTATTCTCACTGTGTGTCTTTTTATTATTATTGGGTCCACTAATATTATCTCTTCCTTTATAGATATTGAAGACCTGGCCCGATGACATGTACAGGCCTTTTCCTCTGCTATTCAGAGCCGTAATTAGTGTTGCCGTGACCCAGAAAAAAATTTATTTTGTGAATGGGATTGGTGTTGCTTTAATATGATGGTGGTGGGAGTGGCTTTAGGTCTGAGATTGCGGGTGCAGCCAATGGGTTGCATGTCCGATGACCTTCACTTGGGAGGTGTAGCCTTTAAAATGTTTGGTGGTTGATGTGTTCTGTATTGTCTGTCCTGATGAAGGTCTAACGACCGAAACGTCGATTAAGAATAAAGAGCTACATTTTTTTGCAAGATCCAGACGGTGTGCGGGTCCTATTCTTTGGTCTAACCATCAGAGATCTCCTCCATAATTTGTACATTTTTGACTTACGCACTTGTCGCTAACCCTTGGGGTGTGCATCGGCCTCCTTCACAAAAAACTAAAGTAAAGAATAAAATATGTGTCTAATTCTGACAGTTTAGATATTTCTTGGTCAGTATTATTTATCTTTCCGTTTTTCAGCTCCACTGTTGTGTTTCTATCCGTTCATATTGGCTGAACTTCACTCATTAAACTAGTTAACAGCTCTGTGGACAAATGATGATGATGATGATGATGAAGGTTGTGGATTCATTTATTTGGCAGTTGTTGATGATCAGGACAGACGGGTAGAAAAAACAAAACCTTCACAAAGTATTGTGTTTACTGTATGTGAGAATGATTTAAAAAGTGGAATCAATTTCTTGTAAATATGTATTTTAAATTATATTATTTATTTCTAAATATTTTATTGGAGGAACATGTCAGACATGTCCCCTCCTTCCCCCCTGGGATCTGCGGCCCTGATCATGAATGGTTTGAAGTTCAGATGTTAGATTGTGGCTTTAATTTGCTTGGTTTGAATGGAATGTCACAATATCAATAAAGGAATGAGAAAACATAATTGTGCCTCATGTTCTCTTACATTTCACTGCAGGTGGGTTGCCAATTTCAGCCAATCAAGAGAGAGTACCCCTTCATCAGCTTCAATGTTATAGTGTTCCAGTTTAAGTTTCATCACTTCCAATTCCACTTGTTTAATGTGTATCCTGTGTGAGTTCTCTCTCCTGATTGGATAAGATTGGTATCCCAAACTGAAAATGCATTTATTTAGTAAAGAGCTGGAGAGACATGGAGACTCCTGTTACTGAACAAACACTATAATAATGAATACTATCACAATATAGAGCTATTTAACACTGTTACTGAACACACACTCTATAGTAATGATTACTATCACAATATAGAGCTATTTAACACTGTTACTGAACACACACTCTATAGTAATGATTACTATCACAATATAGAGCTATTTAACACTGTTACTGAACACACACTCTATAGTAATGATTACTATCACAATATAGAGCTATTTAACAGAGCAGCAAAAGTAGTCCAGACCAAGTATTGAGTGCATAACTTAACATACTTTTCAGATGGTTGACACTTCTGTATTATTATATACATTTGTTTTTGTGTGTGTGTGTGTGTGTGTGTGTGTGTGTGTGTGTGTGTGTGTGTGTGTGTGTGTGTGTGTGTGTGTGTGTGTGTGGTGTCTTGGAATTCTGGATCAATCAGCAGTCGATGAGGCACATAGGAGTCGAGACAATATTCTAGGTGGTGATGATTATGCTTTATGTACATGATATCATGGGGAGAAGTACAATAACACTCATGTCAGTGGTACGGTAGTTCTGCCTGGAGCTCAGGACAGAGATCATAGTTATACTGTAGCTGCTTCAAGGACAAACTGAACCATAACAAGATAGTCTGTACCAAAACAATAGCTATTAGACCTAGTGGAGACATTTAGGCTCTTACAAGCTGTCAAATATCATACTGTATTGTAGAAGTATTATAAGTGATGGTAAAATATAAAGGTTATATATAAGCAGCCATATAACTTCTTCCTCAGTGGTCTCATGTAATATTGTAATATTTTGAGATATGGAATGTTGTGTTCACATTATGGAGTTAGGTTAATCACTGATATGAATTAAAACATCTTTCTTTTAATGCATTTCAACAGAAACAAAACAACACTCTGCATGAGAATGAAGTGTTAAAGCAGCACTATGTAGTTTGGGGTATCAGTGGACACTTTGGACACAAATAACATGGCAGCGACGTCTTTGACTTCATTAACTCCCATTACACCTAAGACAGGCACCCTCTGTAAATAGCTTTAAAGCACAGCTCAAGACCTATTTCTTCACTCTTGCTTTTAGTTGATTTTTAAATCTCTCTGATGTTAAATGGTAAATGGTGCATTTATATAGCGTTTTTATCCAAAGCGCTTTACATAGATTGTGCATTACATTCACCCATTCACACACACACTCATACACCGATGGAGGAGGAAAGCATGCAAGGCACCAACCTGCTCATCAGGAGCAATTAGGGGTTCAGAGTCTTGCTCAAGGACACTTTGACACTAACTCTGGGGGAGCCCGGGATCGAACCGGGAACCTCACGGTTCCCATCCGGCCGCTCTACCGGCCACTCTACCCCTGAGCCACTGCCCCCCCCCTTGTTATTCATGTCCTCACTGTTTTGCCTGATTCACTGCCTTTTTTGCTTTTATTTGAAAGGTAAGGTAAGTGATTTACTTTGGTTCAAATAAGTGTTAAACAGCTCTATATTGTGATAGTACTCATTGCTATAGAGTGTTTGTTCAGTAAAAGGAGTCTCCATGTCTCTCCAGCTCTTTATTAACACATCGGGTGCCAAACACGGTAAAAAACGTGTTATTAATCTTTTTGTTTTTTCCCCTAAAGGGATTGTGTGTGTGTGTGTGTGTGTGTGTGTGTGTGTGTGTGTGTGTGTGTGTGTGTGTGTGTGTGTGTGTGTGTGTGTGTGTGTGTGTGTGTGTGTGTGTGTGTGTGTGTGTGTGTGTGTGTGTGTGTGTCTACCAGCTGTCTCTTCTTGGGGGGCAGACAGGGTACATGGGGCAGGTTGAGGTTGGTGAGCTGGTAGACAGACAGGTCTCTGGGTGTGTTGTACTTGTGGCTGCTCTGAGAGCGCTGGTAGAAGAACATGTCTGACACACTGCTGGACGTAGACATGAACTGCAGATACTGGTGGACTGACACACACACACACACACACACACACACACACACACACACACACACACACACACACACACACACACACACACACACACACACACACACACACACACACACACACACACACACACACACACACACACACAGCAAGACAGACACAGCAAGACAGACAGACAGAGACATTTTTTTTACTTTTTAAATACCATTTTTGCGAAATTTCGACTTTAGTTCCACAGAGAGAGAAAGAGACAGACAGACAGACAGACAGACAGACAGACAGACAGACAGACAGACAGACAGACAGACAGACAGACAGACAGACAGACAGACAGACAGACAGACAGACGAAAGGTGGACAGGGCAATGACACACTGTTACAAACTGTCCGTCCAGCCAGGATTCAAAGCATTCTCCCGAGATGCACCAGAGGATGACATTTTTTGGGGGATTAATACAAATCTGACTCCCATCCCGCGGGAATCCTGTGGGATTGGGAGTCTGATGGTAGTCAGATTTTTATTAATCCCTTGAATGGAACGGGACGGGAATAAAAAGTCAACGGGAGCGGACGGGAGTGGGAACCATGACAGACCAGGTTTTAGATCGTACAGAAACAGCAGAAATAAACGCCACAGACTGCTGTTTGGGTCTTGCATGTCAAAGTACACGTCACCCATTTTCTTACTGAAGCCTGATCTACAAGCCTACAGCGTGGCGCGGATGCAACAAGTTGTAGTCTTGGAGATCTGCTATGTTCTACGTGCGACACAGTCATAAATCAGCCATGATTTATGTGAGGAGATTGTTAACAAAATGTTACACGACGTCCATCATATTGAAGTGGTTTGTTTGGATTTCTCTAGCCTGACTTTTACTTTCGTCTCTATGATAGTCTTGGCCTTTACCCCCCAATTGTCACTGGACATCCTCCTGGACTCTGGTGGGAGTCCAGGAGGTTGTTCTGGTGGAGGTACGAGGACAGTTGATTGAAGACAGCACGTTCAAGAGTTGTTGATAGGAAGGATAGAAGGGAAACCGGTCTTTTCAACTTTTTCCTCCTCTCTATCTGCTGCTAAAGCTGCTTTTTTCTGCACTAAAATTCAAGCTTCTGCTTCCAACCCTAAAAAACGTTCTCCTCTCTCCTCCAACCACCACCCCCTCCTCCCACCTCGTCCCTCCTCCCTGACGATTTCGTCAACTTCTTTGACAAGAAGGTGAACGACATCCGATCCTCCTTCCCTCTCCCCCCGGCTGGTGCCCTGAGCACTACCCACACCCGTCTGCCTTCCACCCCTCCCTCTTCACCTTCATCTACTCCTTTTCCCTCCCGCCTCCTTCTCTATCCCACTTTTCTCCCCTCTCCCCTAACGAGGTCCTTCTCCTTGTTACATCTAGTCGCCCCACCTCATGCTCCCTGGACCCGGTCCCATCCACTCTGCTGCAGTCCACTGCACCTGAACTCCTTCCCTTCCTGACCCACCTCATCACCACATCTCTGATGTCTGGATGCTTTCCCTCTGCTTTCAAGACTGCTAGAGTCACCCCCCTCCTGAAGAAAACATTCACAATGCAAGTTATCAAACAAACAGCAATATTAACAGCAAACTTAGGTTGATAATCAAATCAGGCAGGCTACATGCATGAAATAATTGTAAGTAAGAACACACACACATCACTTACTAAACGTCAGTGACGCACAGAAAGCACCTCTCTGCTAGGAGTTTGTTTGTAGAGTGATGCTGAAAGCTGAGGACTAACTGGATAACACAGCTGAGTGTACCTCTGATAATTGATCCCTCTGAGATCAAGAACTACAGAGAGATTGGAGGGTAATAAGGTCCTACGGGAGGTTGCCATTTCTCCATTTGCGCTTAGCCGCTCTCAGGCTCCGTCTCTCAGTACGCACTGAGTCCGACAACCAGGGGGCAGGTGGAGTTTGGCGTGCAGGCCTAGAGGTGAGGGGACAGAGATGGAGAGATGGTCCAGAGAAGAGGACAGAGTAGAGAAAAGAAGATCTGTGGTAGCCTGGTAAAGCCCCTCCCTCCGGAAAATCTAATTTCCATTTGATTTCAGGAAGGAGTCTGGCCTTTAGGCTTGTCTGGGCGTTTCTAGCCCGTTCACCAAATGGACGAGCCTATCAGCGTCGTCGCTCATCGTTCTGTGATTGACAGCGAAAGTTGGCCAATCAGGTGGCGAGTTCGAGTGAGCCCGAATGAAACCGATTGCAGCCTGAGTGCAGCCGACCAAAAACGAACGGCAGCCATCTTTTTTGACCGCAGTGTTTTATTTTAAACTTCAAAACGCTCTCAAACTTCTATTTTGAGACACGGAATTAACTTTTAAGATATCGTTTGGATAGAATTGAGTTGTTTAACTTCATATATGTGGTCAATTAATCATGACAGAGCCTATTTAAAATATTTTTAAATAGGTTATTTAAATACAGAGAACCGGCAGGGGCGGGCAGTGACACGCATGAATCCGAATAAGGAAACCTATTTTGGGCATGGCCGTCTCAAAAGTCCCGTTGCGTCACATTAGTCTGGAGGTGGTAAAAATGCACTGCCTGAAGGGGAACACTGCTGATTGGCTGAAGGGGTTGTCAGTCAACAGTATTACTCCCGCCCAACTCCAGCCCACAGCCAAATTGCCGAATGCGCGATCATGCCAGACTCACTCCTGACATATATTACAAATGAGATTTCCGGAGGGAGGGTTTACCAGGCTAGATCTGTGGCGGTATCAGGGGATAGGTGCATGAGGTGCATAAGGTACATTATGTAGGGGAGAGTGAGGTAATGTGAGACACAGGGTAAAGTGAGACACCCCCCTTAGCACCTGACCACAACACCTGTGTGGTCATATGACCATTAGATTTTGAAGCCCCTCCCATTTCCCACTTACCATGGAGGAGAGGACCTCATTGTGTTGTGGTAAGCATGTTTTTTTCACTAAAATATGTTTTTTGCATGTAAAAGTACTTTTTTGGGCTGTCAACATAATCAGCTGTTGTGTCAAAAAAAAATGATTCAGGTAGAAAAACTTATGTCATGCATGTTGATGAACTACAAACCTATACATCCATGTGATTAATGCTAATTGTAGATTAGCCAGAATTGCTAAAAGTGGTCCTTTTCACCAAAATGTGGCTGTGGGGTAAAGTGAGACAAATGGCTTGGGGTAAAGTCGGACACTTTCTCACTTTATCCTAAGTGTCTAAGTACTTAAACATATTTTAATCTAATATTACATTGCATATGTTTTACTTTTTATGCCAAGAACATAGGGGAGAGTGGGGTAATGTGAGACACTTTTTACATTGAGTGGGGTAATGTGAGACACTTTTTACATTTTCTCCCCTCTAGGTGAGCTAAAATTATATATCAGTAAAATTTACACATTTCCCATACATTTGAGATGTTTCCTAACAATGGAAATTATCAGAATGTATTCAAGACAAAAGGCAGTGAAAAAATGATTGTTTTAAAAAAAAGTGGTCTGGTGTCTCACTTTACCCCATTGATTTTTCTGGTTTGTCTCGGTTTACCCCAGACCTGGGGTAAAGTGAGACACCAGAAAACTTTTTTTAAAACAATCATATTTTCACTGCCTTTTGTCTTGAATACATTCTGATAATTTCCATTGTTAGGAAACATCCCAAATGTATGGGAAATGTGTACATTTTACTGATATATCATTTTAGCTCACCTAGAGGGGAGAAAATGTAAAAAGTGTCTCACATTACCCCACTCTCCCCTACATAAGACATAAGGTGCATAAGGTACAGTATATACATGAGGAGACAGAAGGTAGAGTATGTACATAAGGTTCATGAGGTGCTTAAGCATCAGCTATATACTGTTATGTGCAATAATCCAGACTGTCGTCTTGCCGGAAACAGATGATGTAACATCGTATCTTTAATCTGATTGGCTGATTATTCTAAACTACAGAACGAGTCCTCCTTCATTCTCTTTCAGACTCCAGAACTTCTCTTTCAGTAAACATCTGTTTATTCCGATCTCTTCATTCTGATCTGTTTATTCTCATCTGTTTATTCTCATCTGTTAAATTCAGTTCAGTTTTGATCATTGATGATTAAGATTACAGCCACCCTCCTCATCCTCTCCTCTGTTCTTGTCAAAGCTTAAGCGATCCCAGAAAGTAAGTACATTATAATTATGTTATTATATAATATATACATTTATATCTACTATTATTATATAAAACCAAAATATAAACGATAAAAACTACAAACAAAGGACACACACACACACACGCGCGCACACACACACACACACACACACACACACACACACACACACACACACACACACACACACACACACACACACACACACACACACACACACACACACACACACACACACACACACACACACACACACACACACACACACACACACTTTGATCACATAA
This sequence comes from Gymnoscopelus braueri, assembly GCF_963280865.1. Classification (NCBI taxonomy): domain Eukaryota; kingdom Metazoa; phylum Chordata; class Actinopteri; order Myctophiformes; family Myctophidae; genus Gymnoscopelus; species Gymnoscopelus braueri. The sequence continues at coordinate 53,051,738 of NC_137608.1, read as the reverse complement.
CTGTGCTTTTAAAGACATTAGATGGTTTCAGCCGTGAGATGTAATGAGGCTTGGATTGATGTTTAATGAACATGAAAAGCATTTTAAGAAATGTGTAGTAATTCTGAGAAACTTTGTAAGAAGCAAATCAAAATCTCTCTCTCTATCTCTCTCTCTCTCTCTCTCTCTCTCTCTCTCTCTCTCTCTCTCTCTCTCTCTCTCTCTCTCTCTCTCTCTCTCTCTCTCTCTCTCTCTCTCTCTCTCGCTCTGTCTCTCTAGTAACTGGTGATATTAAATAAAAGAATAATTCTGATTGGCTGCTGAGTGAATCAGGAAGTGAAATTCCAGTCAGTGGTGAGTTCAACCACACACACACACACACACACACACACACACACACACACACACACACACACACACACACACACACACACACACACACACACACACACACACACACACACTCACCCCACTCAACCGCGTCATTCCAAAACCTATAACCGCTTGTGCTATAACCACGCCCACTTCTGTGAACATTCAACACATTCTAATACAGACTGAAACTATGACGAGAAATGTTGGTCGACCTTTTTTCACTGACGAAAACTAAATAAAAACTAAATAAAGACTAAGCTGTGATGACTAAAACTAAGACTAAATATATTGACAATTTCTTCAACAAATATAAACTAGACTAAAATGTTAGTGAGTGACGAGTGGAGAAGAGATCCAGTAGAACTAAAAGACAAGTCATTTTATGTCTGCGCTCGGGTGTTGTGCTCTGAAAATAGCAGATCTACAAGCTCACAACGCGTCGCGCTGCGATGCGTTGTGAGCTTGTAGATCTGCTATTTTCAGCACGCAACCAAGTGTAAAATCAGCCATAACGACGCCATCAAGGCACCGCCAAAACACATGTTAGTCGACTAAATGAACTGTAGATTTAGTCGACTAAAATCTTATGATATTTAGTCGACTAAAACTAGACTAAAACTAAAACATTTCAGTTGACTCCCCAAAATAATCATATTTGAACTCAGGACCCCCCACCCTGAAAAAGACTTGGAATTGTAGGAGTTGAGGCGTTACATTTAGTTTGACTCAGTTCGCACAGATAAATAGATCCACATGCTCTAAAAGAGCTTGTAGATCGGCTATTTTCAAAAATGTTGCTCTTTCTTATATTAATTGACAATTTGGCCAATGTTTGCCGAGTGTTTAGTATAGTTTGTTGATTACTTATGAAGCAGCAGCTATATAATGTTCATGATATGTGCAATAATCCAGACTGTCGTCTTTCTGGAAACAGATGATGTAACATCGTATCTTTAATCTGATTGGCTGATTATTCTAAACTACAGAACGAGTCCTCCTTCATTCTCTTTCAGACTCCAGAACTTCTCTTTCAGTAAACATCTGTTTATTCTGATCTGTTTATTCTGATCTGTATATTCTGATCTGTTTATTCTCATCTGTTTATTCTCATCTATTAAATTCAGTTTAGTTTTGATCAGTGGCGATAAAGATTACAGCCACCCTCCTCATCCTCTCCTCTGTACTTCATGTCAAAGCGATCCCAGGAAGTAAGTACATTATATTTATGTTATTATATAATATATACATTTATATACTGTTATTATATCAAAACAAATATGAACAATGCAAACTACAAACAAATGACGCACGCACACACACACACGCACACGCACCCGCACACACACACACACACACACACACACACACACACACACACACACACACACACACACACACACACACACACACACACACACACACACCTCTCATGTGAAACTTTGATCACATGACCAGTGTGTTTTTAAATACATTTGATGGTTTCAGCAGTGAGATGTAATGAGGCTTGGATTGATGTTTAATGAACATGAACAGCATTTTACCAGTGACGCTGAACACACAAACACACACACAGACACACACACAGACACACACACGCACACACACACACACACAAAAAACATCATATCTTTAATCTGATTGGCTGATTATTCTAAACTACAGAACGAGTCCTCCTTCATTCTCTTTCAGACTCCAGAACTTCTCTTTCAGTAAACATCTGTTTATTCTGATCTGTTTATTCTGATCTGTTTATTCTCATCTGTTCATTCTGATCTGTTTATTCTGATCTGTTTATTCTCATCTGTTTATTCCCATCTGTTTATTCTCATCTGTTTATTCTCATCTGTTTATTCTGATCTGTTTATTCTGATCTTTTTTATCCTGATCTGTTTATTCTGATCTGTTTATTCTCATCTGTTTATTCTGATCTGTTTATTCTCATCTGTTTATTCTGATCTGTTTATTCTCATCTGTTTATTCTCATCTGTTTATTCTCATCTGTTTATTCTCATATATTAAATCCAGTTCAGTTTTGATCAGTGATGATGAAGATTACAGTCACCCTCCTCATCCTCTCCTCTGTACTTCATGTCAAAGCGATCCCAGGAAGTAAGTACATTATACGTTATTATATAACATATATGTATATCTACTGTTATTATATAAAAACAAATATGAACAATGCACAATACAGCCAAATGACCTCACAAATGACCCTACAAACACACACACACACACACACACACACACACACACACACACACACACACACACACACACACACACACACACACACACACACACACACACTCCTTTTACCTGTATATACAGTATTGGATCTTGAATGTTGGTCCAAATACATAAACATTAAAACAGATGTTAGGAACTGCTGTTGTAACATCATGAAATAAATCATTCTGTATTAATTACTTTCATAATAAAATAATAAAACAAAGAAACCATTTCAATCTGTTTCAGTGTGAATAAAACGTTTGACAGGAAGCTACTTTTAATATCCAACCTTTCACTTCATATAAGAACCAAACATGATTGTTTAACATGATGATTATGTGTTATTGTCACTGTGAAGAAGTTTGTTGTTGAATTTAATTTCATCTTTGTTTTATTTCCAGTGTTCCATGAGATGATTAATGTCCTTGGCTGTTCAGACACAGTTAAAGACTCATATAAAGAGTATATGGTGGGACTGGATGGTGAAGTGATGGTGTACACAGACTTCAACAAAGGGAAGATGGTGGATCTTCAGCCTCCATTTGTAGATCGTATCACCTTCCCAGGATTTTATGAAGCAGCTTTGAATCGGCAGCAGTACTGCAAAAACCAGCTGCACATCATTCGCACTGCCTTGAAGAAACCACCAGTGAAAGGTACATGAATACTATGAACACAATAGTTATTAACTAAAACGGTTGAATGTATTTAACATGAATGAAAATGTTTAAACATGTATATTATGCATTTATGGTTTTTAAGGTGAAATATTTTCTATATAATATTTATTTTTAGTAAACTTGAATATATGCTCGAGGTGCAGATAATAATGATTATACAACAGTTACCATCAAAATAAATATATCAAAATGTATTCATATTGTGAGACATTTTGTTCTAAAAAATATGGGCGTGGCATATCGGCTTGGGGGCGTGGTTTAAAGCTTTGGACGTCAAAAATAGCAGATCTACAAGCTCATAGCGTGGCACCGGGTGCCGCGCAATTAGCTTGTATATCTGCTATCAGCTGGGGGTGGACGTGGCCTATCATCTTGGGGGGGGGTGGTTTGAAGCTGTGAGTGTGGCCTATCACCTTGGGAGGTGTGGTTTTAAAATAATAATTCTACTGGGACCCCCCAAAATAATCCTATTTGAACTGGGACCCCCCAAAATAATCCTATTTGAACTGGGACCCCCCATATTTATCATATTTGAACTGGGGACCCCCCAAAATAATCCTATTTGAACTGGGACCCCCCAAAATAATCCTATTTGAACTGGGACCCCCCAAAATAATCCTATTTGAACTGGGACACCCCAAAATAATCCTATTTGAACTGGGACCCCCCAAAATAATCCTATTTGAACTGGGACCCCCCAAAATAATCCTATTTGAACTGGGACCCCCCAAAATAATCCTATTTGAACTGGGAACCCCCCATATTTATCATATTTGAACTGGGACCCCCCAAAATAATCCTATTTGAACTGGGAACCCCCCATATTTATCATATTTGAACTGGGACCCCCCAAAATAATCCTATTTGAACTGGGACCCCCCAAAATAATCCTATTTGAACTGGGACACCCCAAAATAATCCTATTTGAACTGGGACACCCCAAAATAATCCTATTTGAACTGGGACCCCCCAAAATAATCCTATTTGAACTGGGACCCCCCAAAATAATCCTATTTGAACTGGGACCCCCCAAAATAATCCTATTTGAACTGGGAACCCCCCATATTTATCATATTTGAACTGGGACCCCCCAAAATAATCCTATTTGAACTGGGAACCCCCCATATTTATCATATTTGAACTGGGACCCCCCAAAATAATCCTATTTGAACTGGGACCCCCCAAAATAATCCTATTTGAACTGGGACACCCCAAAATAATCCTATTTGAACTGGGACACCCCAAAATAATCCTATTTGAACTGGGACACCCCCCATATTTATCATATTTGAACTGGGGACCCCCCAAAATAATCCTATTTGAACTGGGACCCCCCAAAATAATCCTATTTGAACTGGGACCCCCCAAAATAATCCTATTTGAACTGGGAACCCCCCATATTTATCATATTTGAACTGGGGACCCCCCAAATCCTATTTGAACTGGGGACCTCCCAAAATAATGTCTGTGAGCTTGCAGATCGGTTATTTTCACGTTTGCCTCTTTCTTATTTATTTGACAATTTGGCCAATTTGCTATTAAAAAGGTCTTAAAAGTCATTACATTGTCACTTTATAAATGTGCAGATACCATGTATCCACTTATACTGTATGTTGGTTTGTTTACTGTTGAGTGAGAAAACAATGTTACCTATTAAGCTAATCATCTGGGGACCCCCAAAAAAAGGTATCTGGGGACCCCCCAGAAGTCAATGCATTCATTCAATTATTTGAATTGAATGATGATTTATTTGATACATTTGGGGGTTATATAAAATATTGCAATTTAATTTCAAAAGTAGTTGTTTAGTGTTTTCATTTAGGTTTGCAATGCAAGCTTTAATTACAGTATAAATAATGACCTTTATTTGTTTAATATAACTCAGCTGATTGTTGTAATGATTGACCTGGTATCCTATCGTTTCTTTGAGGCTCTACATTGTTCTCTCTACTCTCTACTTATGTGACTATTTACCTTGTTTATTGACTAGAGTTAGTGGTGGGAAAAGTACTCAACTGTTTTACTTAAGTAAAAGTATCATTACTGCAATCTAGAAGTACTCTGCTACAAGTAAAAGTCCAGAATTCCAAATTTACTTGAGTAAAAGTACAAAAGTATTGGCATCAAAATGTTCTTAAAGTACCAAAAGTAAAAGTACAAAAATGTTTGAAAATTGCAGGTCTACAAGCTCGTAGCGTGGCATATTTTCAAATAGCCTAGGTATAAAAAAAAGGGTTATCCTGGAAATACATGATGGGGTCAGACAGACAGACAGACAGACAGACAGACAGACAGACAGACAGACAGACAGACAGACTTTATGTAGTGACATATTTGGCCGATGGGGGGCAGTTAGCCTAGTGTTGATATTATACAGATGATAAGAAAACTGAACATTAATGACATTTTTAATTGTCTATTTCCAGATGGATATGTGTTCTATGAGACTCACCGTTGTGTGTTTAACTCCAGTGAGCTGAAGGACATACAGTACATTTGGTCAAATAATTTCGATGGTGATGAGCTGGTCAGGTGGGACAGTAGTGTAGATCAGTTTGTTGGATACACTGAGTATGGTGTGAAGAACGCAGAGCGCCTCAATAAAGATCCTACACAACTGGCTGTGATGAGAGCACAACGAGAGGCATTCTGCAAATCCAACACTGAGAACTACTACCCCCGTGTTCTGAACAAGAGAGGTGAGCTGATCTCAGAGCACTCAACACTCATCACCTCATAAACTATAACATGACATCATAATAAATCATTCTATTCAGAGATGATTAATGGTGTTAATATTGATCTGATAATGATTATAAAACATGACTTAATCTGCTGAGAAACATTTCAGATCCTCTTAAACACTTAAAGGGATAGTTCACCCCCAAAAAGATTTTTTTCTATCGATTAGTCACTCCATGGAGAATCGAATTCATGGATATTTATTTGTTTTTGTCGCATTTTTAAGCCAATAATTTGATGACCGGCAGCGGTTCCGGTAGGAGACACAAAGAGTCTCCTTTGTATCTCCTACCGGAACCGCTGCCTACCGGTCGGCTGGTCATCAAATTATTGTCTTAGGAATGAGACAAAAACAAAACAATATCCATGAATTCAAGTCTCCATGGGGTGACTAATCCATAGAAACAAATATTTTTTTGGGGTGAACTATCCCTTTAAGCCTGATTTATACTGTATCCTAACCAAGCCCCCAGAGTTGCTGAGAAACATTGAAGCTGCCACCCCAGTGGCCAAAGCTGGAACTGCAGGCGGGGAGAAATACATGCACGCGCAAAACATACTGAGAGATATTTATATTTATACATATAAATATGTAAACATATTATACATACATACATATGCATTTACAAATAAATGTGCATCTCGAGTGTATTTAATAAATATCTCGCGTTCAATCCTTGACACACGGGCTGCCGTAGAACGCAAAAAGGACACTATCGAACCAATAATTCTACTTCCGGCAGGTTTCCGGGTGCTTCAAAACGTCAGTGAGCACATTCATTGAAATGATAGCTGGGGGCGGGGCAATCCGCCCTCTAGTTATATTATACCTCTATGATCCTAACACGCTGTCACACAGTGGAAATAGCAGATCATCAAGCTCACAACATGTGGTGTCACCATCGTACACCGAGTATATATGAAACATATAGATCTATTTCTGAGTGTTTTCACCTACATATAATGACCTTCCTAAAACAGAGACACCAGGATTAATGTTTTTAAATTAACTTTAAAAAGAACCATGCAGGCTAAAACACACCTCTATACACTTAATTTGCACTATTTTCATTAAATGGTATTGCTTGGTTTATTTTTGTTTTTATAACTGTGTAACTGTGAATTATTTAATGTGTTTAAATTACATTATATATTTAGTATGTTAAAATTATATTATATAAATGCATTCTACTCTGTAGAAAACTGTAGACTATTGTAGAATCTACAGTATTCTATGAAATGTTGTTCTCTGGTGCCATCTGGTGGCCAAACACTGACATTTACAGTTTCAATTTCAATCAGACGCTCTTAATCCAGAGTGATTTACAGTAAGCAAGGAAAACACAAGGTAATACATCAAATGCATAGAAATAGTAATCTAGGATCATAGGTAAACCAATAACCTATCATCAGTCTAAACAGTATAATAAATAATAAATAATAATAAAATAAATAATCTGTACATTGAAACTATACAAACCGATAAAATACCAGGTCTACAATGAACCTGGCATCTGTCTACATAACATGATATCTAAATGACATTTTAGCCTTTGCATAAGCCTGCAAGGTCATCAAGGCTAGGTCTAGTGCTACAGGCTGAGGTGGAGTCTGAAGAGGTGTGTCAATGGGGAATTTTTGTTCCACCGCTTGGGAGCCAGAAGTGAGAAGAGTCTAGGACGTGTGGAGCTTTGTCCAGGGTGTTTTAGAGAAGGGAGAAGAGTCTAGGACGTGTGGAGCGTTGTCCAGGGTGTTTTAGAGAAGGGAGAAGAGTCTGGGACGTGTGGAGCGTTGTCCAGGGTGTTTTAGAGAAGGGAGAAGAGTCTAGGACGTGTGGAGCGTTGTCCAGGGTTTTTTAGAGAAGGGAGAAGAGTCTAGGACGTGTGGAGCGTTGTCCAGGGTGTTTTAGAGAAGGGAGAAGAGTCTGGGACGTGTGGAGCGTTGTCCAGGGTGTTTTAGAGAAGGGAGAAGAGTCTAGGACGTGTGGAGCGTTGTCCAGGGTGTTTTAGAGAAGGGAGAAGAGTCTGGGACGTGTGGTGCGTTGTCCAGGGTGTTTTAGAGAAGGGAGAAGAGTCTAGGACGTGTGGAGCGTTGTCCAGGGTGTTTTAGAGAAAGGAGAAGAGTCTAGGACGTGTGGAGCGTTGACCAGGGTGTTTTAGAGAAGGGAGAAGAGTCTAGGACGTGTGGAGCGTTGTCCAGGGTGTTTTAGAGAAGATTCAGACAGCTCCCCTGTGTTAGCTGATATGAGTGAGCGGGAGGGGTTGTAGGGTTGGATCAGGCTTGAAGATATGGGGGTGTCATATCTTTGGTTCCTTTTAGGCCAACAACAGTGTTTTGTACTCTGTGAGGGCAGCAGCTGGGAGCCAATGGAGGGAGAGGAGAACGGGGGAGAGCCGAGAAACGTGAACATTTTGGCTGGTTGACCAAGTGTATTGCGGCTTTCTGGATCATTTGGATCTAATTTGGATGATATACAATTATTAATGATAAAGACATGTTCCTATGACTGGCATATAATACTACTAGTACTACTACTACTACTACTACTACTACTACTACTACTACTAATGATAATGATAATGATAATGATAATAATAATCTTATTTATCCAGTGGAGCCCAAAGTGAGACTGAAGTCAGAGACTCCCCCTCGTCGTGGTGAACACACTCACATGCTGAGGTGCATTAGCTACGACTTCTATCCTGAAGTGATCCTGGTGACCTGGTGGATAGGTCAAGAGCCTTTGACCTCTGGTCTCTCCTATGCCGATCTGTCTGATGGAGACTGGTACTACCAGTACCACTCCTACCTGGAGTACACACCCAGGTACACACCTAACAGACACCTATACGTAGAAATACACACCTAACAGACACCTATACATTTATTATTTAAAAATAAAACAAGTGTTACTCACTTGCTGAAAATGGCCCATTAATTGGTAGGTTAATATTAAGTCACACACACACACACACACACACACACACACACACACACACACACACACACACACACACACACACACACACACACACACACACACACACACACACACACACACACACACACACACACATGAATACACACACAGGAATACGCTATAACGTGCGTATCTCGTTACTAAGTCTCTTCTGCCTCTTACCTTCCTATTTTTTCTGCAATGGGGAGGGAATAGTGGAATACACAATAAACACTAGAGCGGAGGAGAGCCCAGCGGGGCATTCACGCTCCTACACAATAATAGTCAAAAAAAATATGAACAAAGATCAACATGAATCAATGTGAATAGAATCGCGGCGCGATTCAGCATGTAGATCAGCTACTACTACTGTGTGTGTGTGTGTGTGTGTGTGTGTGTGTGTGTGTGTGTGTGTGTGTGTGTGTGTGTGTGTGTGTGTGTGTGCGCGCGCATGTGCATTACAGATCAGGAGAGAAGATCACATGCATGGTGGAACATCCCAGCCTGACCGCGCCTATCAAGATGGACTGGGGTCAGTTATTGTAATCTACTGTAATCTACTGTCTAAATAGCAGATATACAAGCTCATAGAGCGGCACCAAGTGCCGCACTATGAGCTTGTAGATCTGCTATTTTAGCAAATCTTTGAATATATATATTTTTTATGAACTTATTGATTTGATAAAAACATATACAAGACCAGATTGACTTGATAAAAGCAGATCAAAGAGTCAGCATGGTTTTATCAATGTGAAAACAAGACAGTTTTCTAAGACAGAACAAGCGCTGATGTTCTTTTTTACAAACTGCCTCACAGTTCTGAGTCTATGACTCTGTCCTAAGATACTTTCTGCACATTCCACAGCCTGCTTTATAATCATCATAGTAAAAGGTTGATTCATGTCTTCTAAAATCTATCATCATATCCTTTGTTTTGGATGTATTTATAGCTCTAAGAAGGACATGTCACATCAGGTGACAAACTCCTCAAGGACTGGACCAATAGGGTTGGACTCATTATTACTGAACAGACTCACAATGACTGTGTCGTCTGTTTATTGTTTAATGTAGCTTATTGTCAGACAACTCCATGTCAGAGTCAGTGAAGAACAAGGTGTTTTAATCTACTGTAATAATATGATATGATATCATATCATATAATATTTGTATTGTCAGATGACTCCATGCCAGAGTCAGTGAAGAACAAGGTGGCCATGGGAGCATCAGGTCTGGTTCTGGGTCTGGTCTTGTTCCTGTCTGGATTCATCTACTTCCAGTGGAAGAAACGAGGTGATTAGCATGTTTAATTAACTTATTTAATTAACATGTTTAATTAATTATTATACTACCAGTGGAAAAAATGAGGTCAGATCAACAGAGGATCACATGACATGTGGAACCCTCACAGAAATGCAAACAAACAAACAAACAAACATGTAAAACCACAACCTAAACAGGTTTATATTGGTTTAGAACCATAACCGGTTTAGACCAGTTTAGACGACCTAGTTAGAGGTCAAAGTGTGTTCTATGTAGTCACATTTAACTTTAATACATCAGTGTTACATTTAGTCCTAAATAAGAGTCAAATGTTCACATTAGTTCTGATGACTGAACCCTAATGTTGGTGTGTTGTTGTATTATTGTGTTATTGTGTGTACAATGTATGCATTTTATGTAGAAATACACACACAATACAACATTTATCTGTTTTTTGTCTCTCTTCTTCTTCTATCAGGTCGTATTCTGGTGCCGACAACCAATGACGATCTTTAGACTCCTCCCACACACCCAGGTTCACTTCCTCTTTCTTTTTAATAAACTTTTTTTTGTATAAAAGTGTATAAAACTAGAAAACATACACAAAACAACATGCTTGTGTAAGAAGTGAAACAACTAGCCTGGTCGTGTGAATTCACATTATCATGTGTCTTTTGCATAATTTATCATAATAATAAGGATAAGGATAATTCCTTTTAACAGGACGTTCATGAAAGTCCTTGCGGGCTTGTTTCCAATGAGGGTTAGGGTTAGGGTTAAGGGTTAATGAGCAATTAGGGGTTAAGAGTCTTGCTCAGGGACAAATTTCATTTCATCGACACGACACATATGCAGGCGTGGCCTGGAATCGTACCACACTGATGACAATGTGGTCAGACGGGGGGGGGGGGGGTCCTCTTGGTAAACTAACAACTTGCTCATGATCTATTAACCATGTATAGCATAGTTTTAAATCATTAAACCATTAACAAACATTTGACAAGTTATGAGTAACACATTAACTGATCATTTGGGAATGATTAATTTACTATTATAAGGGGATGTTATTCTAAAGTGTTAACATGTTCACACAGTTAATACATTATAATTCTTATTGGTTTATTGTCTTTTCACAGAACACCTGGGTGTGTTTTCAGAGAAGCAGAGAGTCATCGCTGCCCTCTGGTGGAGAGAGGAGGAAAATTGTGTGTCCATTCATCTTTAAATACATTACATTACAGTCATTTAGCAGACGCTTTTATCCAAAGCGACTTACAATAAGTGTATTCAACATAGGTAGGGAACGAAAACTACTAATCACCAGAAGTCTTTAGTGCATTTTCTGCAAAAACAAGCAACCAAGAGTATACCTAGCGCTAAGGTAAAAGTGCAATATATCAGCCACCTATTTCCTTAAACAGATGAGACAAAAATAGCTAAATCAAATGAGCATGAGCTAAAACAAATAAGTGTATCGACTAAACAAGATCCAATAAACAATACAGCAATAGAAAACAAGCGTTCGTACAACTAGTTAACAACAAGTAGGTCAGGCAGAGAGGAAGGGTAGTGTTTCCTGAAGAGGTGGGTTTTCAGCCTGCGGCGAAATATGGGCAGTGACTCTGCTGTCCTAACATCAGTGGGAAGTTCAATACTCACAGCAGCAAAATGATGACATCATCCTCCTTTTTTACAAATGTGTCCTTTAAAAATGCTAATTGGCTAGCCAAGGCTAATGATAATTAGTGTGCGCCCATGTCGACGTGGTTTTGAGGTTTTTAGACATAGTTTCTGTGAGGTTAAAGGTCAGGGTTTAGGGTTAAGGTCAGGTTTATAGACATCGTTTTTGTGAGGTTAAAGGTCAGGGTTTAGGCGCCACCTGGGCGACACACCAAAGGAAGAGGGAGTCCCAATTAGTGTGGGCGGTTCATCAAATTACTTTGTATAGTTTTTGTCATCAGAAAACACAAACATAATATTTCAGTTCTAAACTATATTGAAACATTAAATAAATGATCACACACACAATCAGAGTTCTTCATAACATTAATATTAATATCCATCTGAATGGAAGTCAGTCAGCCATGTTTGTGAAAAAGGTTTTATTATTTTATAATTGACCATAAGTCATTTATTATGTAATCATTCATAATGTGTGATAATTAATGTGTTACGATCATTATGATGACATCACTGTTTCCCTGTGATGGGTGGACCTGATCCTCTAGGGTGGTCTGAGGTGATGGGTGGACCTAGACCTTCTAGGGTGGTCTGAGGTGATGGGTGGACCTAGACCTTCTAGGGTGGTCTGAGGTGAGAATGGTGGACTGCCACAGTCTATGACATGAATGGGAAATACTGATGACATGCAATCATTTATAATTGCATGTGCATATAAATCATTACTTAATATAATGATTTATATGTAATCATTCATATGTATAATGAGCAGGGGAGCAGATCTCATTACAACTGGGGGGGGGGGGGGGGCACAAACAAGGAACATTCTCATCAATAATATCACCAACACAGAGTTCAGTTCTTATTTTTGGATCCTGATTTGACTAATGATCAATACATCCAGTAATCAATATCTACTGTAAATGATCAATATCTATAATGCTTAGAAAACTGGGCAGGGCTGCCTGTCAGTTATATATTAACCCCTGCCTTTCTTTCTGTGGTAAAACGTTCAGTAGGATAGACGTCGAATAATATTTTGATAAAAAAAAATATATATATGTCATAAATAATAATTCATTACTCAGCACTAATTGAAGGACACATGGTGAAGTGTACTAAATGTGTCCTGTACATATAAACTTTAATTGAATACATGATCCATACATTCAGTCTATCCTGTCCCATTGTCCCATGAGGTTTTAATTATGTTAATTAGGAGAATGAGCACTCAGGGTGTGACAGTGACATGATGAGTTCTCTTTCAATGTTTTGATTGATTTTTTAACAATTAAGTGCACAACACTAGACACATAAGACAACATACTCACAAATAAATAAATAAAACAGGACAGAATCAAGCCAGCAACCAACAATTGAGCGAAAAATATAATACAATTAAAATGAATAGTAGTCGTGTTTAAAGAACAAAATATGTGTCTAATTCCGACAGTTTAGATATTCCTTGGTCATCATTTCCGTTTTTCAGCTCCACTGTTGTGTTTCTAGCCGTTCATATTGGCTGAACTTCACTCATTAAACTAGTTAACAGCTCTGTGGACAAGTGATGATGATGATGAAGCTTGTGGATTTATGTATTTGGCAGTTGATGATCAGGACACAAGGGTGGCAAAAACAAAACTTAAAAAAAAAAGTGGAATCACTTTCTTGTAAATATATATTTTAAATGATATAATTTATTTCTAAATATTTTATTGGAGGAACATGTCAGACATGTCCCCTCCTTCCCCCCTGGGATCTGCGCCCCTGAACATGAATGGTTTGAAGTTCAGATGTTAGATTTTGGCTTTAATTTGCTTGGTTTGAATGGAATGTCACAATATCAATAAAGGAATGAGAAAACATAATTGTGCCTCATGTTCTCTTACATTTCACTGCAGGTGGGTTGCCAATTTCAGCCAATCAAGAGAGAGTGCCCATTCATCAGCTTAAACGTTCTAGTGTTCCAGTTTAAGTTTCATCACTTCCAATTCCACTTGTTTAATGTGTATCCTGTGTGAGTTCTCTCTCCTGATTGGATAAGAATAGTATCCAGAACTGAAAATGCATTTATTTAGTAAAGAGCTAGACTGGAGGATCCAGCCCCATCAAAGGTCTTGAAGGGCGGATCCAAAGCCTTGCGCTCGGTACCAGCGCTGCTTCCTATTGCTTCACCAATCTATGCACGGAACACGCTGATGTCACCAAATTTAGAGCGGCGCCCCTCTGCACTCTGATTGGTTAAGAGATAACAAGGTTTAGAAACCACCGTTCCTGCAACGTTCCCCTGCAGGCATGGGTTCCCGAGGCTAGTAAAGAGCTGGAAAGACATGGAGACTCCTGTTACTGAACAAACACTCTATAATAATGATTACTATCACAATATAGCTATTTTACACTGTTACTGAACAAACACTCTATAGCAATGATTACTACCACAATAGAGAGCTATTTAACACTGTTACTGAACAAACACTATAGTAATGATTACTATCACAATATAGAACTATTTAACACCGTTACTGAACAAACACTCTAGCAATGATTACTATCACAATATAGAGCTATTTAACAGAGCAGCAACACTAAGCAAGGTAGCTTTGATAACTTACAGTGTAGAGAAAGCTACACAGTGTGACTGAATGCATGTGTAACCATGGCAGAAATATAACAGATCAGTAACTTCGACTACGCCACCTTGGGAGTTTCACCCAAGGAATGAATTAAAGTGCTAAAGTAACCACACTGAATTATAACACAAGTTTGTTTATAAATGAATGGAGCAGAGACGTGCTTCAAGATAATCCAGTGTATTTATTATAAACCCCAACAGGATAATATTACCTCCCCAAATGGAAGTTACAGTTTAATTAAACACAATTTAATGTTAAAAGGGTAGAAAAGCACTATATCATAAAATACACAAGAGAAACCACAGTCAGACTGTAGGGGGAGGCGAGATAGAGGGGTTAGTAGAGTGAGGGTTCAAACACTTCTAAACTGTAAAACACAATTACACACTATAGGTGGGTTAGGTACACACTACAAACCACGCACACACAGCATGCAGTGGATAGAAGACAGTTCTCCCCCACAGTGAGACTGCGGTCGCCTCCAACTATCGGGGTACAAGAAATGACAATTATCACTATAAATGACAGTTGGGTTATCAATTAAAATAAAATACAATGCATAAGAAATAAGGATCTAACAAAGGGGAAAAGGCAGCAATGGAGCTAAGGAGCGCCTATAAAACAAAACAACAGTTAGCCCCCACAAGGCATTATAATTATACATCAAAATACATTAAAAAAAAAATACAGAACACTATAATACCTCAACAGTCAAGCTCTGTGTGTATAGGGCAGGGCACCTGACACATGGCAGGAGTACACAAGCCTACCTACATAATTATGTTAGAACCACAATATGAGGACACAATATATTCAAAGGAAACATTACTCTACATACCTCAGGTTAGGTGAGGTTTGGCCCTAACACCTGGCCTACAAACAGCCTCTTGGCCTCTGATCCTCAACCTCAACACTGAGGCAGAGAGGAGGGCGCCTGAGGAACATAGGACCATTAACAATAAATAAAATGTTCTAAACACACAGTTTAAAAGCAAAACAACAATCCATTGTCTACCTTTCTCAGACAAGCCAGTGCCTACAGAGAGCCAAACTGTAATGAGAGAATGAGCACCAGGCTTTATAGGGGAGGGGCTAATCAGTGACTACTTACACCTGAGTAATTGGGGCGTGGACACAGAAGCCTGAATGGAGACAGGTCTCCCTGTTACATATACATCTTTGTGTGTGTGTGTGTGTGTGTGTGTGTGTGTGTGTGTGTGTGTGTGTGTGTGTGTGTGTGTGTGTGTGTGGTGTCAGTCAAGTCCCTAGCAGGGACCCCCTGAGTCTATACATTTATGGAAGGATGATTGTTATTGCTTAAACATGTAACTATATAAGGTTGTGGGACATAATATGTTATATAGTTGTTAAAAAGCTACATAGAGCTGCTTTAAACAATGAATTGTCAGTGTATAGAGGTTAGTGGTTTTAACCCATTCAATCCGGGAACACATCTCTGTCATGTTAGATCTATTTGGCTATTCAAAAATAGCAGAGTGCCGCGCTATGAGCTTGTAGATCTGCTAATTTTGAAAAATCGTGATCATTTGTGTTTAGATATATATTTTCTAAAGCGAACATTTGTAAAATATGTTGTTCCAGGAACCTTCAGAAGCAAAGATTTGAGTTACCAAATGTTAGCTTTAAAAAATATATAAATATATTCAAATATTTGCAAAAATGTTCACGATTTTTCAAAAATAGCAGATCTACAAGCGTGTAGCTCATGAGCTTTATCTGCTATTTTTTTTATAGCCAAAGAAATCTAAAAGGACACGACGCGGAAGCTCACAACGCTTGTAGATCTGCTATTTTCAGAGAGCAACAGCTGAGCATAAAATGACTTGTCTTTTAGTTCTACTGGATCTCTTCTCCACTAGATCCCTCACTAACATTTAGTCTAGTTTTTATTTGTTGAAGAAAATGTCAACATATTTAGTCTTATCATAGTCATCATAGCTTAGTTTATATTTAGTTTTTATTTAGTTTTTATTTAGTTTTTATTTAGTTTATATTTAGTTTATATTTAGTTTTCGTCAGTGAAAAAAGGTCGACGAATATTTTTCCTCATTGACTATGAATTGAATACCAAGGACCTCAATGGAAACAAGACCGCAAGGATTTTTTAGACAAAGTATTTAAATGTAACTGTAATGTAATGTAGCTGTTTTACATGTTTGTCTAATAAAATATTAAATCAATCCATATTCAATGGTTTTAGTCCACAAAATCAACATTGCTTTTAACTCATTTAGAGCGGGAAAGAATCTGATTTTTTAAATTTCTTTGGCTATTAAAAAATAGCAGATCTACAAGCTCATAGTGCGGCATCGAGTGCCGCGCTATGAGCTTGTAGATCTGCTATTTTTTTAATTTATTTTTTATCTTTGAATATACGTTTTTTTAAAGCACACATTTTTTACTCAAATCTTTGCTTCTGGTGATTCTACTAATGTCTTCTAAATCATAACAGTTTTATGAAACACATGTTGCTATAATATCAGTGGTGCTCAAACTGTTTCATATCAAGGACCCCCCAAAATGACATTTAATGAGAGTATTTTGCTGCGGACCCTCATCTCAACATATTCTGTTCCAGGGACCCCCCAGAAGCAAA
The DNA here is from genome assembly GCF_963280865.1 of Gymnoscopelus braueri. Taxonomy (NCBI): domain Eukaryota; kingdom Metazoa; phylum Chordata; class Actinopteri; order Myctophiformes; family Myctophidae; genus Gymnoscopelus; species Gymnoscopelus braueri. The sequence goes on along the minus strand of NC_137608.1, from coordinate 53,034,581 downwards.
GATTTTAGTAAAAAAAAATGCTTGCTTTAAAAAATGTATATATAGAAAGATTTTTAAATAGCAGATCTACAAGCTCTTAGCGCGGTGCCGCGCTAAGAGCTTGTAGATCTGCTATTTTTGAATAGCCAAAGTATAAAATAATGGTTAAAGTGGTTAAAATCTAAAAGGACACAGAAGCGTTCCCCGGTCTTAATGGGTTAAACCATTTAGACCCATTCTAAAACAGCTTCTAAATCCTGACCTGTTTTCTGACAAACTTCAAATATTTATTCAAAAATATCAAAAAAATAATGTTGCTAAATACTGTACAATAAAGCAACAGGAACCCTAGAAGGGGTTCCTGTCCTTAAAGGTATATAGTTACAATAAGGGGTTCCTGTCCTGAAAGGTATATAGTTACAATAAGGGGTTCCTGTCCTGAAAGGTATATAGTTACAATAAGGGGTTCCTGTCCTGAAAGGTATATAGTTACAATAAGGGGTTCCCGCCCAAAATGTGTTGTTAACCCATGCAGTACCATTTAGTGAGATGATGAAACGTCCGATAGCCTTTGTTCATTCTCAGATGCTGACACGATGGACAGACCTGATCTCTGACAAAGACGTGCTGATGGACCTTGTACCTCTCTCTCCACTGGAAGTAGAGCATGTACTCGGTGTGGTTGTTGTCCAGGTAAACCAGCCTCTCCGCCAGCTCCTTCGGGCCGCCGGGCGAAGTCGTCCACGTGAATGAAAGAGTCTCCCGGAACGTGGTCCTCGTAGTTGGCTCTGGAAGGGCCCAGGACCACGGGCACGGCCCCCATCCTCAGAGGATGGTACAGTCTGTCCGTCATGTAGTCCCTGTGGATGGAGTTCTCCCACGACAGGTAGAAGTTGCAGCCGTGCATCACCTTGACGTACTCTTCTGGAGTCACGGCGCGGTCGAAGGCTCTCCCGTAAACTTCTATCTTGACGTGGTTTTTCATCTCCTCGTAGACCTGGACTCTTTTATACTGAGGGTTCCAGTTGCTCACGATCCAGCACACCAGCTGGTCCTTCTCTGGCAGCTTGAAGCTCTCGTCCTCCTGTGTCACCATCACACATTTAAGTTGACCATTCATTGTCACTCAAATAAATGCGATTAACGGTTAAAGGGATAGTTCACCCCCAAAATGACTTTTTCTCTATGGATTAGTCACCCCATGGAGACTTGAATTCATGAATATTTTTGTCTCATTCCTAAGCCAATAATATGACCGGTCCGCTGGTCATCAAATTATTGGCTTAGGAATGAGACAAAAACAAAAGAATATCCATGAATTCAATTCTCCATGGGGTGACTAATCCAGAGAAAAAAATATTTATTTGGAACTGAACTATCCCTTTAAGTACAGCACTTGAGTAAATGTACTTAGTTACTTAACACCACTGACCTGAAATCAACCTTGTGGCCAAACGGCCAGAACCACATCAATATCAGAATGTGGTTCTCTGTGTGAACGGACTGTGGAACCATCTGCTTGTCTGGTGGTGTGGTGCAGTTTGGGTTGAGGAGCTGAAGGGACGTGTCTGGTCCTGGTCTGGAGACCTTCTCCTTCTTACAGATGCTGAAGGAGGTCAGGTTGATGTCCAGGTTGTAGAACATCAGATACCACAGCAAACACAGGAGGAACAGGAAGCCCATGCACAGGTGTTGTCTGGTGCACTGGAACCATGACGTCATGGTTCTAGCTCTGAGAGAGAGAGAACACACAGAGACTACATTACACAACCTATACATTACTTACAATGAATTACTATCCACTGCTTAGTAATACAGATAATAAAATAAACTATATTCCACAGCATAATAATAAATGAATAAAAGAGGAAGAGGAAAATGACAAAGCATTCACTAAGTAATAATGGTTCTTAATAACCTTTTAAAGAAGAATTACGTTTCTATGTGTAACATGAGCCATGAATACTAATAATAATCTTCTGTACATGATAAAAAGTACATTATCAATCAGCAGTGGTTTGAATAAATCTGTTGTAATGAACATGAAAACATAATTATAATTATTATTATTCTCAGCTGGATATGAAAGCTGCTGAAAACAACACCAGCAGTTTTCTATGGATTAATATATATATATATATTTTTTTTTTGGTCACATCCTTAAGCCAATAATTTTATGCCCAGTGGACCGGTAGGCAGCGGTTCTGGTAGGAGACACAAAGGAGACTCTTTGTGTCTCCTACCGGAACCGCTGCCGGTCATCAAATTATTGGTTCAGGAATCTTAGTATTGTGACAAAAACTAAAATATCCATGAATTCAAGTCTCCATGGAGTGACTAAATCTATAGAAAAAAAGTCATTTTGGGGGTGAACTATCCCTTTAAAGAACTAATCCAGTATAATGCTGTTCTACAGTCAGTTCTGTGTGATGTGTTTTACATCGTGGTGTTGCTTCAACAGACGACATCATTTGCATCATTAACCCATTCAATTCAGGAACGCATCTGTGTCATTATAGATTTGAGTTATAGCCATTGTTTTATACTTTGGCTATTCAAAAATAGCGGATCTACAAGCTGCGGCACTCGGTGCCGCGCCATGAGCTTGTATATCTGCTATTTTTGAAAAATCATGAAAATTTGTGCTTCTGCTTGTATATCTGCTATTTTTGAAAAATCATGAAAATATTGTCTTCTGCACCTGGCTCACTGATAACACACTATTATTACACCTGGCTCACTGATAACACACTATCATTACACCTGGCTCACTGATAACACACTATCATTACACCTGACTCACTGATAACACACTATCATTACACCTGACTCACTGATAACACACTATCATTACACCTGGCTCACTGATAACACACTATCATTACACCTGACTCACTGATAACACACTATCATTACACCTGGCTCACTGATAACACACTATCATTACACCTGACTCACTGATAACACACTATCATTACACCTGTGGGTAAAAACTGAATCCATTATTTTGGGGTCCAGAATAAACCTCTACAAGGCCAAAGAGGGTGACGATGTTATCACAAGGAAAGATGAAATAATGACCTACCTGGGTTCTATCTTAGAGGACAACGTCTCCAGGGAAAAATGGCAACAACAAAATAAAGTAATGATAAAAGTCAACCAAAGAAGAGGTTTTGTATTCAGGATCTCCTCTGTGGTTCAGCAGGAACACACTGAGGACACTAGCAGGAGCACTCACTCATCCAATGTCATTTTGACTTTACTTTACATTATAAAACATACATTAACCACTTTAGCCCTATTTTATAGGCTATTTGAAAATAGCTGATCTACAAGCTCACAACGCGTCGCATCGCGACGTGTTGAGCTTGTAGATCTGCTATTTTCAAACAACTTTTACTTTTGGTACTTTAAGTACATTTTGATACCAATACTTTTGCACTTTTACTCAAGTAAATTTTTTATTCCGAACTATTACTTGTAAGAGAGTACTTTTACATTGCAATATTGATACTTTTACTCAAGTAATTTTTTTTATCCAAACTTTTACTTGTAACAGAGTATACTTTTACATTGCAATATTGATACGTTTACTCAAGTAAGACAGTACTTTATCCACCCCTGCTCAAAAGAAACTGGTCAGGTTACTACTAAGGCTAACTCACTACTCACCTAACTCCTGCTCATGATGCTATAATGATAATGAATTTTATTTGTATACTGTAGCACCTTTCCAAAAAAAAGTTACAAAGTGCTGAACAGAGCAAGATTAAAACAACAAAGCAAAACAAAAAATAGAAACAGTTTGGTTAAACAAAATAACAACATTAGGGTGTGTACAGTCATATAAAAAACAATTAAGTAAAACACTTCGTGTAGAGGTAGGTTTTCAGTAGTGATTTAAACAGAGGCACGGATGGTGCTTAACCTCAGCTGCACCGGCAGTGTGTTCCACAGCCTAGGTGCCCGCAGTGGTGGCTTATCCAACGGGCTTAAGGTGCTGAAGCACAGGGCACCAACCTTGGGGGGGGGCACCAACCTTGGGGGGGGCACCAAACGGCGTGAAAGAGGAAAAAAAACGGTGAAAAACTTCGAAATTTAGAAGCAGGGCTACGCGCATCACCAGGGGGTCCGCAGCAAAGTTAGTTAACATAGCGTCACAATCATTTTAACCACTTAGCTTGGTTAAAATGATTGTGACGCTATGTTAACTAACTTTGCTGCAAGCTCTAACTTTGCTGCAAGCTACAAGCAAGCTAGAAGCTCTTAGCGCGGCACTCGGTGCCGCACTAAGAGCTTGTAGATCTGCTATTTTTGAAAAATCTTGAAAATGCGTGCATGTTTTTGAATATATATATATATATTTTAAAGCGAACATTTTTAACTCAAATCTTTGCTTCTGGAGGGTCCGTGGCCAAATGTCTATAAATTTAGGGGTCCTTAAAAAGGTTGAAAACCACTGTACTACATTGATTTATTGAGGTAAATCCGAAACGCAATTTGATTTGTCATGAAAGTATGTTTGTTGCCATTACATTCATATTAGATTACCTTCCGTTACTGTTACTATGAATAATTATAATTAAGGTCTAGTATTTTATCCCTGGCCGGGATTTGACTTGTACATTTAAAACTACTCAGTAAGCCTTAAAGAACCAAATACAAACAATACAGATGTCAGGATTAAATGAAGTGTCCACAAGAAACAGGTTTTTGAGAGGATTTAATACGTTGACAGTCAACATCTGTGCTTGAATGTGAACAGACCGTTCGTCTCATCAGATGTTTGGATTGACGATCTTTCCCACGAACAGGATGTTGTCAGAGTCGGCGATGAGAACCATGAAGGGACGATCGAACTTCAGCTCAGGGACTGGAGGTTTAATCCAGGCGGAGCGGATGCCTGTAACTCCAGCCGCAGTTGCTCCAGTCTCGTCTACGTCCAGCGTGGCTTGGTGCACGACCTGCAGTGGTGGAAAAAAAGTACTCACATTTTTTACTTAAGTAAAAGCATCAATACTGCAATGTAGAAATACTCCGTTACAAGTAGAAGTCCCGTATTCAAAATGTACTTGAGTAAAAGTACAAAAGTATTGGTATCAAAATATACTCAAAGTACCAAAAGTAAAAGTAATCATTGTGAAGGTCCCATTTCACAAGTTCAAAATGTATTTTAAAAAAAGTTTGAAAATAGCAGATCTACAAGCTCACAATGGGTCGCATTGCGACCCATTGTGAGCATTGTGACACATTGTGTGCCGAAGGCCACTTCAACCATTCGAGTCGCTGAGCCGACACCCCCCTCGAGACGTCAAACGTGGCCGACTATAGGTTCTGGTGGCCAGAAATACTTGGTGGTTCCGACCATTCCGAGCTCGGCGGATCTGACCCGGGACGAGCGTGATTTGGGGGGCGACCGATATTATAGAAATATTATATTCCAGTCAGGTGAAGTTTACACCATTTATTAGGAAGATTTCAGCAGAGCATATACTTGGCAATCTATACATTTATGCCACCATACCGTTCTTGTATTGATCCAAGAATAGAACCAAACATGGGGGTCAGGCTTGGTTGAGGAGCCTGGTGGCTGCTGGACTGATGGACTGTCTCTGTCCTTTGTTGTGATATAAAAGAAGGGACAACTAGACCAGGGCTTCTCAAAGTGGGTGCCGCGGCACCCTAGGGTGTCAGGGGTGCCTCAGAATACTTTGATAATATTTGGAATTTATCAATGTCACTTCAGTTTAACCACTTAGACCCTCTATATACTTAGTAAAACGGACCTTAGCTGTGTTATTTTTCAGCCTACAGTGCACCAAGTCTCTTCACCAAAAATAGCCGATCTACAAGCTCACAACGCGTCACGTTGTGACACGTTGTGAGCTTGTAGATCGGCTATTTTTGGTGAATGTCCCCCCCAGAATAGGAATGCTGGGGTTTAAGTGGTTAAACGCCAAGTATCTAAAGGTTATTTTCAGTCTGTCCTAAATAATGGAGACAAATATTCTCTACAATTGTCCTCGTGACATTTTGTATCTTTGGGGGAAAGATTTACATGTTTACGTACCGTTAATATGACAATAAATAAAGTGCTATAAAGTAACAATGTCATTCAGGGGTGCCGTGGATGAAAAGGTTATTTGTAGGGTGACCTGAGACAAAAAAAAAATTGAGAACCACTGAACTAGACAGACACTGATCCGTTGTGACAGCTCTTACCTCTGACACAGACACAGCCTCTGCAATGCCACTGAGATCAGCTGCAGCACCAAACACGTCTGTTATTCCCATCTGACGCAGCACAGCGTTCAGGTTCATCTTAGTCTTGATGGAAAACTTGGGAACAAATAAATCGTACTCCCTGAAAAGGAAATACAAAACACACTTAAGACCATATACGGCAAAATATTGTGGATGATCATGTTATTATAGGATCATTCTGGAATTGATTGATCCATCTCTGACTTTAAGTGTTTTATGAAAGTAATCTAAAGGTCATTACTTGGCACAGAACGTAATATTCTAACATACTTTACCAAAGCGACTTTAGGTACCTTGAAAAGCGCTATAAATGTATTTGTTTTTATTTTTTATTATTATTAATCATTTTAATTTAAAATAATAAGTAACGTGTAATATATGACATTTTGAATGTAAAAAAAAAACATAACCCCTTAAAGCCTGAGGTCCCTATTTTGGGCATTTCTTCAGAAAATCTTCAGCAATAGCAAATCTACAAGTTCACAACATATTTTGAGCTTGCAGATTGGCTATTTTTGAAGACAAAAAACTCTGCAACAGGGTATATGTTTTTAAGTGTAATTTCAAACCTTTTCTTCATCCCATTGAGCCACTTGGTGTAGTGCATGGGGCAGATGGCCTCCTCTAGTTGAGTCAAACCTCTGCCTCTGTCAGGCAGCATCAGCAGCATGGAGTAGGAGTTGTTGAAGGGTAAACGGAGGACAGTGGTGGAGATCTGCTGGTCAATGTAGACATCAAACTCCTCCTCCATCATCTTCATCATCTGGACTGGAACCTGCAGATTTCAAAAGCCAACATTTCATACAAAACATTAGATATTATACAATGCAAATAGGTGTAATTAGTGTTTATACCTTTGAGACAAACTAATAAAAAGCCATTCAGTAAGACACAGTGTGGATTTTGACAGCAAATTTTTAGTCTTTTGAATAAAATTCCATTTAGTTTTAGTCATATTTTAGTAATCTGAAATGTTTTACAGTTAGTCTAGTTTTAGTCGACTAAATATCATAAGATTTTAGTCGACTAAATCTACAGTTGATTTAGTCGACTAAAATACATTTTGGCGGTGCCTTGATGGCGTCATAATGGCTGATTTTACACTTGGTTGCATGCTGAAAATAGCCGATCTACAAGCTTACAACGCTTCGCGCTGCGACGCGTTGTGAGCTTGTAGATCTGCTATTTTCAGAGCACAACACCTGAGCGCAACCAAACATAAAATGACTTTAATGTCTTTTAGTTCTACTGGATCTCTTCTCCACTCGTCCCTCACTAACATTTAGTGAGCGACGAACATTTTTCGCCATAGTTTTAGTCGACGAAATCAACACTGGTAAGACAGTAGGGTTATGGGATAAGGTACCTGGTTTTGTTCATCCACATTAAACATATCCTCCTTGGTGTTTGCAGGGTCAAATGGAGTCTGCCATTTTCCTGTTTGACAGAAAACAATGTAGAAACAACGATGACTATGGTGAGACGAAACTTAAATGAGGGAAGGTGACTGTAGCCATGATAGAACTAGTTAGAGGGCAGTTTGTCAACGTTGGGTCTCATACCACCATGGGTCCAAATGGACTCTTATGGGTCTGTACAGAGTTAAAAAAAAAAAAAAAAGAAAAAAAAAGAAGAAAAAGTAATCAAATGGGGGTCTGTGGATTAATGCATATCAAACTGGGGGTTCATGAACCCTACCCATGATTAGGTTGATAATAGCTAATAACAAAGTTTCATTTCTGTCCGGTATATGAAATTATACTAAAAGCTGAAGAAAAGAATGAAAGCTCAGAGATGACATCTCTTACCTTTGTAGTATATATAACTAATAAGATACATGAGGGTCTCAGGATCCAGGTCTTCCACTAGTTGGTCTATCTTGCCGTGGGTCTTCTCCCCTACATACTTGTTGATGGCAGCAGCACTCTCTGTGGGATTGGTAAAGTCCACACTGAACCCGTCCGCCATGTAGGACTGACTCAGGGTCTGCAGGAACTCAGGCCGTGGCTTGAACTTATTGTCCACAAACACTGCGGTTCCTGCACTGATGTCTTCTGATGAAGTCTTGTCGGCTGCGGTCAGAAGTCCATGGAAGGCCTGGTCTACGTCAGCCTGGTTCAGTAAGGAGCTGTTGAAGCCCAGACCACTGAAGAGCTGCTGGTGGGTTTGGCCCCGGGCCCCTACAGACAAGGCTGCCAGGGCCAGGCTGACACTTGCGGGTGAGAAGAAGATGTTCTTGCCTTGGTTGTCCGTCTGAGCGGCCAGATGCCTGTACAGGTTGAAGGCAAAACCTTTGTTTGCTGATGTCACCATGGAGAGGCTGTTTGCAGCCTGGTCTGCACTGTTATCTTCACGACCTGAAGGTGATGGGTTAGATATGTTAAAGAAAATAGGAGGGGGGTGGCCGGGCGGCCATTTCCTTAACCACTTAAAGGGAAATACCACTCATTTTCAACATTAAACCATGTCATAATATATCGCCTAGAACTGGAGAATTGATTGTTGGGGTCATGTGATCAGTGACATACGGAAGGTGTACTCTTTGGCCACGCCCTCTCTAGGCTGCCTCATTCACTAGAATGATGAATTTCACTTCCAGCTGAAACAGTGCAACTTGAATATAAATGACCTGTACCCACACACACCAGTTACCTTCATGTCCTGCATGGTGATGACCTGTACCCACACACACCAGCGCTGATAGAATCCACACCAACACGGCTCCTTGCATCATGGTGAACTGAGACAAAGGTTCAAAAGGCGCCCATCAGTCAATAGTTCACTCACTGTTAACTAAACAAACCTTTCAATCTAGCGGGTCTCTGTCTGGAAAAACCATGAATGTGTTGTAGTCCATTCACAGATCAAATATGAAGTAGAATGACTGCAAATACATCATGTTTCCGATGGTCGATTAGATATTTCTTTAATGGAAAATTGAAATGGACAAAAGAGGTTTATCATTCTCTAATTCAGAAGTTACATCTTGATTTGAAGATTCCAACGTCAATGCTGGCAAGTCCTCAATAACCAAGTATCACAAAACTGAAACGGGTAAATTATGCTTCATTGTATGGCAGGTTCACTGTGCCATACGCTGAGAAAATAACTGATTTTAATAAGAAAATAACTGATTTTAATGAGAAAATAGCAGATTTTAATAAGAAACTAACTGATTTTAATGAGAAAATAACTGATTTTAATGAGAAAATAACTGATTCTAATGAGAAAATAACTGATTTTCAAGTAGATGTAAATATTTTCGGTGAGCAACACTATTTTATGATAACAAATTATACATTAGACTTCATATGAAGTACAGTAGGACATGACTCACCTTCTTAATGTGAAGACACCTCACCACAGACTGCTGAGAGACAGACAAAGGAAGGGGAGACATCCTCTTTTAACAACTGATCAGATCCACTGCACTTTGACTTTTTATTTGTCAATATGCCTCTTATTTGCTCTGCGTCTGTATTTATTCTGTGTAATGATTACTGTTAAACTATCAAGCATGGAATCATGGCTGATATTACAACAGGAAACGGTACAAGTCAGTTCTTCATACTTGCCTCTAAGTCTAAACATATCTGTTACTGCTCTATAATTTACATTAACCACTTTCTACCTGCTGTCCATATTGTGATCATTTCATATGGAACAATTTAACAAACACAGTGAAAATATTTCTCAATGCAAACACACGTTATCTTGTATATCAGCTATTTTCACTATTTGTGATTAACATGTGCAGTAACATATCTGTCAGGCAGAAACCTCTTATCATATCTTACATATTTTAACTTTAGATTTTTTTCCTAAATTAACGCCCTACTTCAAAAGTAGCAGATCTACAAGCTCGAACCACAGCGTGAAGCGACGAGTTTTGAGCTTGTAGATCTGCTGTTTTTATTTGTTTAATCCTGAAACAGTTCTGGACATGTGTTCATCAGTCCAGTAGGTGGCAGTATTAGTTTACCTTTTAATTCAGAATCAGAATCAGAATCAGAATCAGGTTTATTGTCACATCACAGGTTTACAAGGTAAAAAAGTGGGTGAAATTCGTTTTTGTACATCATTCCCATCGCAACGTTAATTCCATAGAAAGAAGAGGGGGGGGGGGAGAAGAAGAGGGGTGGGGGGCAAGTGGGAAGGAGATCAAAACAAGAGAACAACAGAAGGCCAGACAAGTTATCTACATATTTACAAAGTACCTGAGATAATAAAAAACTAAGGTGCCTGAGCATAGCAGCAATGCATGTATACTGTGCATGATATATACTTATACTGTGCATGATATACTTGTGGACGTTAAGGTGCTTAGAGAAAAAAAAAGAGCACAATAAAAAAGACCAAAAAAAGTCAGTGCGTTATACATGGGATTAAGGTGCAAAAGGTCAATGCGTGTCCACCTAGGGTGGACTGACCCTAGTATAATCCGCAAGTAGCTCCATGAGGGAGTGCAACAAAAAGTACCTGGTGTAGTCCACAGGTATGTCCGAGGGGGAGCTAAGTCCAAGTCATTTGTCCCTGGTATAATCCACAGGTGTGTTCAGGAAGAGCCAGAAAAAGTCTGCGACCAGCTGGACAGATAAAAAGTCTGCGACCAGCTGGACAGTGCCGCCTGTTGTCAGGCTGCTGAACAAGGCTTATGCCCTCACCACCTGATGTCGTTTGGACAAGAAGTCCTGTATCCAGTCGCACATGCTTGGGTGTAGCCCTAGGTCTCTGAGCTTTTTGTCAAGTATTGCTGGGACAATGGTGTTGAATGCTGAGCTGTAGTCCACGAACAGCATACGTACATATTTGTCCTTCAGCAGCTTGTTGTCCATGTGCGAGAGGACGGTGTGGAGAGCCATGGCAATAGCGTCGTCGTTGGATCTGTTTTTGCGGTATGCATACTGCCACGGATGCAGCAAGGAAGGTAGCGTGGAGCTGATGTATTCCCTCACCAATTTCTCAAAGCACTTGCTGACGATCGGGGTGAGAGCGACAGGTCTCCAGTCGTTCAGGCATGTCACTTTGGCTTTTTTGGGAATGGGCACAATGGTTGACATTTTGAACCCTGCAGGGACCACAGCCTGGGAGAGGGAGAGGTTAAAGATGTCAGCGAAGACACCCGCCAGCTGGTCTGCACATGCCTTAAGGACCCGGCCTGGAATCCCATCAGGTCCGGCTGCCTTGTGGATGTTGACCCGTGCGAAGGCTGTACGCTGAGAGTTCGTTGATGTTATTCCCAGCGGCGTTCTTAAACATCCCCCAGTCAGTCTGGTAGAAGCAGGATTGTAGCATAGCGTCTGTGTCCTCAGACCAGATTCGGATTTCCTTCTCAACGACCGGCTCCCTTTTTAGCCTCTGTTTGTAGGCAGGTAGCAGCTGGATGGCGTAGTGGTCAGAGCTTCCTAGCGGTGGGCGGCGGAGAGCTTTGTATCCATCCTTGAAGGGCGTGTAGCAGTGGTCAAGAATATTGTCACCACGGGTACTGCAGGTGACATGCTGGTGGAATTTGGGAAAGACCTTTTTTAAGTCTGTCCGGTTGAAGTCGCCTAGGCAGATGGCTGCGCAGTCCGGGTGGCGATTTTCTTGTGCACTGATCGCCTGGTGTAATTCCCTCATAGCTGTGTCCTTATTAGCTCCAGGATGAATGTAAACAACGGCTACAATCACAATGCTGAAGTCGCGTGGTAGGTAGAAAGGACGGCAGGCTATGATTAAAAGTTCAAGGTCTGGTGAGCAGTGACTATCTAGGATTTTAACATCTTTGCACCAGTTGTTGTTGATCAAGGCACAAACTCCCCCCCCACGTTGCTTACCGCTTAGTACAGGGTCTCTGTCTTTCCTATACACGGTGAAGCCAGGGGGAGTGATGGAAGAATCAGATGCTAACTCCGTTAGCCACGTCTCTGTTAGCACAACAATCGACGTGTTCCTCGTCTCAGTGTTATACTTAACGCGCGCCAGTAAGTCGTCCATAGTGGTCACTGTTCTTGATTCACACAGAGATCTAACGTTCGCTAGCAGGATTGAAGGCAGTGCAGGTTTATATCCACGTTTTGTTGTTCTTACGAGGAGACCCGCTCTTGTCCCTCGTCGGCCTGGCCGTCTCCTTCGCCGTTTCCGTGTCTTTGTCCCAGCCGGGACAAAGGGGGGCCCTCCCCCCACCCAGCCGAGTGGAGGGTTTTCGGCAAAAAAGTCCGTAATTCTGTGTGTAATCGCTGTGCTGATGTCCATAAGTGCTTGTCTGTCATAACTCCTTAGACACCCGACGGTGTAGGAAAAAAAGAGAAGGCTAAAAAATACTAAAAAGACGGAAAAACGTTGCGACGCTACGGAGCGTGTATGAAAGCAGCCGTCCTCCATGGCGCTCCCAGTGTGTTGTGAGAGTAGTTAGAAAGGGCAAGACCACTTTGGTTTGGGTTGTGTAGTTACCTTGTCATGATGTAACTCTGAAGGTGGGCAAGAAATCAAAGATATTTGCTCCATTGATAGAAATTGATGATTCAAAATATGCTCCTCATTGACTTACATTGTACGGTAAAGAAAACTGCTTTTTTAGCATGTAAATGAATGCAAATAAAGTTGATTCAGACAATATGGAACATCACCAAACCCAGTACTGTTTTGTTTTTTAAATAAAATGTCAATTTCCTGTTGATTTGGCTATTTGAAGATCCGGATCCGGATCCAGATCCGCAGATCCAGTCCAGGTTTCTTCCTAATAAAAATAGTAAAATCAACAGGAAGTTGACATTTCTATTTAAAAAAAAAACAGTACTGGGTTTGGTGATGTTCCATATTATCTGAATCAGCTTTGTTTGTATTCGTTTACGTGCTAAAAGAGTGACTTTGAGAGTCACAATTTACCGTACAATGTAAGTCAATGAGGAGCATGTTTTGAATTATCAATTTCTAATCAATGGAGCAATTATTTTTGATTTCTTGTTCACCTTTAGAGTTACATCATGGCAAGGTAAATACACAACCCAAACCTCTACCAAAGTGGTCTTGTCCTTTAAGTGATAGAAGCTTCTAGATCATGTGACAACAAACTGTCTGGTTGTTCACGTCATAATGTCTCTCTCTAGTAACTGGTGATGTTTAATAAAGGAATAATTCTGATTGGCTGCTGAGTGAATCAGGAAGTGAAATAAACGTTTGGGGAGTTTCCAGTGAGAAGCTTCAACCACACACACACACACACACACACTCACACACTCACACACACACACACACACACACACACACACACACACACACACACACACACACGCACACACACGCGCACACACACACACACATATAACATTTGCTGATCTCAACAAAACTAATTCACAGTAAATGTGTTTCCACTGCAAGACAAAAAGCTCAATAATACTGATGACTGTTTTACTTCATAATTATGTAACAACTCAACTCAACTAAAACTGTATTTATAGAACATTTAACATGACCATGTCAAGACAAAACCAATACAATGCAATATAAACAGACATTAGCATACAATTAAATAAACACAAACAAAACATTAATTTAGCACCAGTCAGGGAAAACATACTGAAGGCCAGGGAGAAGAAATGAGTCTTTAATAGAGATTTAAAAGTAACAATGGACTGAACAGCTCTGATGTGTACGGGATAACTGTTCCAGAGCCTGGGGGGGGGGGGGGGGGCGCCTTGAAGGCCTGGTCACCTCTGGTTTTTAACCTGGTCACCTCTGGTTTTTAACCTGGTCACCTCTGGTTTTTTACCTGGTCACCTCTGGTTTTTAACCTGGTCACCTCTGGTTTTTAACCTGGTCACCTCTGGTTTTTAACCTGGTCACCTCTGGTTTTTTACCTGGTCACCTCTGGTTTTTAACCTGGTCACCTCTGGTTTTTAACCTGGTCACATCTGGTTTTTAACCTGGTCACATCTGGTTTGTAACCTGGTCACCTCTGGTTTTTAACCTGGTCACCTCTGTTTTTTAACCTGGTCACCTCTGGTTTTTAACCTGGTCACCTCTGTTTTTTAACCTGGTCACCTCTGGTTTTTAACCTGGTCACCAAAATGTACTTAAAGTACCAAAAGTAAAAGTACTAGAAGGTTTGAAAATAGCAGATCTACAAGCTCACAACGCGTTGCATCGCGACGCGTTGTGGGCTTGTAGATCTGCTATTTTCCAATAACCTAGGTATAAAAAAAGGGCTGAAGTGGTCAATGTATGTTTTAAAATGTAATCATTTATGTCTGCAAAGTAACTTATAACTATAACTATAACTATAACTATAACTACTTATAACGATTTAACTATACTTTTCAAATAATTGTAGTGGAGTAAAATACAATATTTTCCTCTGAGATGTGGCAGAGTGTTGTGCTGTCTCTGCTATGATTGACAGCCGCCATGTATGGAGGAGACGCTGCTGCTTGTGTCCATGGAGGGCTGGGTGACATGCTTGTTGTATCATGAGGACATGTGACTTGATTTAGTGGATGTAACCTTGCTGCACCTGTAATACTGTATTTGTGTCCTTGTATGCAATTTCCCTTGTGTGGACATAAATACATTGTTAAAGTGTCTGTCTGTCTGATTCAACTTTTAAATCCGATTTAAAGTGTCCTTATTGACATGAGCAACACGTTGACTTTACCAACAAGAGTCAAATAAAACAAACAATAAATAAATACATAATTATGTACAGTCTGTCAGGTTGTTGACATCAACATGTCTCTCTAGTAACTGGTGATGTTTAATAAAAGAATAATTCTGATTGGCTGCTGGGTGAATCAGGAAGCGAAATTCAAGTTTGACACACGCACGCACGCACGCACACACACACACACACACACACACACACACACACACACACACACACACACACACACACACACACACACACACACACACACACACACACACACACACACACACACACACACACACACACACCTCTCATGTGACACTATATGGTCACACTCACATGACTAGTGTGTTTTTAAAGACATTTGATGGTTTCAGCAGTGAGATGTAATGAGGCTTGGATTGATGTTTAATGAACATGAACAGCATTTTACCAGCAACGCTGAAAACACACACACACACACACATCACGCACGCACGCACGCACGCACGCACGCACGCACGCACGCACGCACGCACGCACGCACGCACGCACACACACACACACACACACACACACACACACACACACACACACACACACACACACACACACACACACACACACACACACACACACACACACACACACACCTCTGAAGTAACACTTTGATCACATGACGTGATGGTTTCATCAGTGAGATGTAATTAAGCAATATTACACGAGAGGGTGTGCTTTACCGTCATTATTGGCACGCCTGTGATGCGGTCAGGAACGAGGCGAAGCCGAGTTCCGCCAGCATCACAGAAGTGCCAATAATGTAAGGTAAAGCACACCCTCGAGTGTAATATTGCGATTATACAACAGTTAACAACAAAACACATCCAAATGTATTCATATTGTGGAGCAATTCATAATAAAAATCAGTTTCCCTGTAAAGAGAAGAGTTTTTCACTGAGACATTAAGTAGTCCCTGTAGCAGCGCTATGAGCCTGAGACACCGTCTCATCAACACAGCTGGTATCAATGCTTGGGCAGTGGAATGAATTCCAGTAGGCTATATGCTCCGTCGTACGACCGTGTCACGTTGCCAAATTAACTGATCTACAAGCTGACAACGCGTCGCGATGGCGACGCGTTGTGAACTTGTAGATCGGCTATTTTTGCCGTGCGATACCTGGCGACGCGTTGTGAACTTGTAGATCGGCTATTTTCGCCGTGCTGTTTGTTTTCCTACCGTGGGACAGCGTGACGTCAGAGCACAGCTGTGCCATATATGGTCTAATCATGTGCGGACTGCAGTGCGGAGTGATTTATTAATGTGATTAGGCCCGTGCTATGATGCTGGTTTGAAGCACGGGTAGATAGCTATTTCAACCAATCAGATTGCTTGGTCGGAACTACCTTTTGTATAATGAGGTTTGGATTAGAGGAGCGTCTGTGAGTTCAGTTTACAGAGGTTCCCGGTTTCATGCTGAAGTGTCCTTGAGCAAGGCACTGAACCACTAACTGCTTCTGATGAGCAGGTTGGAGGAAAGCCTGGTATTCATTCTAAAACTGAGCCCTGTGATCAGGTTTAGAAAAAAGGGGGGTGGTTGGTTCCGGTTGGTGTCAAATTGTTTTTGTTCCCCACATAAACACTTGTGTTTCTCTTCAACAGAATCAGAATCATCTTTATTGTCACATCACAGGTTAAAGGTGGAAAGAAGTGGGTAAAAATGTTTTTGTGCAGAAAAAATAAAAGGATGAGGATAGAATAAAAGATGAATTAAACAAAGATATTTACATACTGTATGTACATGAGGACAAATAAGGTACAGTATGTACATGATGAGACATAAGGTGCATAAGGTACAGTATGTGCATTAGGTTAGACATAAGGTGCAGAAGGTACATTATGTACATGAGGTTAGACATAAGGTGCATAAGGTACAGTATGTACATGAGGTTAGATATAAGGTGCATAAGGTACATTATGTACAAAAGGTTAGACATAAGGTGCATAAGGTACTGTATGTACACATGGTTAGACATAAGGTGCATAAGGTACTGTATGTACATGAGGTCAGAAGTAAGATGCATACGGTACAGTATGTACATAAGGTTAGACATAAGGTGCAGAAGGTAAAGTATGTACATGAGGTTAGACATAAGGTGCATAAGGTACAGTATGTACATGAGGTTAGACATAAGGTGCATAAGGTACAGTATGTACATGAGGAGACATAAGGTGCATAAGGTACAGTATGTAAACAAGGTTAGAAATAAGGTGCATAAGGTACAGTATGTACATGAGGTTAGACATAAGGTACAGTATGTACATGAGGTTAGACATAAGGTGCATAAGGTACAGTATGTACATGAGGGGAGATATAAGGTGCATAAGGTACAGTACGTACATGAGGAGACATAAGGTGCATAAGGTACAGTATGTAAACAAGGTTAGAAATAAGGTGCATAAGGTGTATGTACATGAGGTTAGACATAAGGTACAGTATGTACATGAGGTTAGACATAAGGTGCATAAGGTACAGTATGTACATGAGGAGACATAAGGTGCATGAGGTAGAGTATGTACATGAGGTTAGACATGAGGTGCATAAGGTACAGTATGTACATGAGGAGACATAAGGTGCATAAGGTACAATATTTACATGATGTTAGATATAAGGTGCATAAGGTACAGTATGTACATGAGGAGACATAAGGTGCATAAGCAGCAGCTATATACCATACATGATTATGTGCAATAATACAAACTGTTGTCTTTCTGGAAACAGATGATGTAACATCATATCTTTAATCTGATTGGCTGATTCTTCTGAACTAAAGAACGAGTCCTCCTTCATTCTCTTTCAGACTCCAGAACTTCTCTTTCAGTAAACATCTGTTTATTCTGATCTGTTTATTCTGATCTGTTTATTCTCATCTATTAAATTCAGTTCAGTTTTGATCACTGATGATGAAGATTACAGCCACCCTCCTCATCCTCTCCTCTGTACTTCATGTCAAAGCGATCCCAGGAAGTAAGTAAATTATATTTATGTTATTATATAATATATATACATCTATATCTAGGCTACTGTTACTATACAAAAACACATATGAACAATACACAATACAAACAAATGACAAGCACATGCACATGCACATGCACGCAGACACACACACACACACACACGCGCACACGCACGCACGCACGCACACGCACACACACACACACACACACACACACACACACACACACACACACACACACCTTCCTTTTACTACCTGTATATACAGTATTGGATCTTGAATGTTGGTCTAAATACATAAACATTAAAACAGATGTTAGGAACTGTTGTTGTGACATCATGAAATAAATCATTCTGTATAAAAAACTAAAAACAAAAAAACATTTGAATCTGTTTTAGTGTGAATACAACGTTTGACAGGAAGCTACTTTTAATATCCAACCTTTCACTTCATATAAGAACCAAACATGATTGTTTAACATGATGATTATGTGTTATTGTCACTGTGAAGAAGTTTGTTGTTTAATTTAATGTCATCTTTGTTTTATTTCCAGTGTTCCATGAGCGGATTCAAGTCTTTAGCTGTTCAGACACAGTTAAAGACTCATATAAAGAGTGGATGATAGGACTGGATGGTGAAGTGTTGATGTACGCAGACTACAACAAAGGGAAGGGGGTGGAGCCTCAGCCTCCGTTTGTAGATCCAATCACCTACACAGGAGCTTATGAAGCAGCTTTGGGTGATCAGCACTACTGCAAAGCCCAGCTGGACACCGTTCGCACTGCCTTGAAGAAACCACCAGTTAAAGGTACATGAATACTATTAACACAATAGTTATTAACTAAAACGGTTGAATACACACACGCGCGCACGCACACACACACACACACACACACACACACACACACACACACACACACACACACACACACACACACACACACACACACACCTTTATTTATTTATTTATTTATTCGGATTTTCAATTAAAAGACATGAATCATGTCAAAATCAAAGATAATATGGTAATACACAGTTAGCATAAAAATAAAACATTAAAATAACATTTTTGCAAGTGTTATCTCTGTTATCCTGGAAATACATGATGGGGCTGACTGACTGACTGACAGACAGACAGACAGACAGACAGACAGACAGACAGAGTCCTTGTTTTTTGCTGCGCTAGACAGCTGAACACATAGAGAAAAAAACGTAAAACATTTTAATACCATATTTTACATCCTGAACCTATTTTAGACCATGTAGTGACATATTTGGCCGATAGGGGGCAGTTAGCCTAGTGTTGATATAATACAGATGATAATAAAACTGAACATTAATGACATTTTGT
The DNA here is from genome assembly GCF_963280865.1 of Gymnoscopelus braueri. NCBI lineage: Eukaryota > Metazoa > Chordata > Actinopteri > Myctophiformes > Myctophidae > Gymnoscopelus > Gymnoscopelus braueri. Next base: position 53,015,367 of record NC_137608.1, on the reverse strand, counting down.
ATTGTCTATTTCCAGATGGATATGTGTACTATCAGGCTTTCCGCTGTGTGTTTAACTCCAGTGAGCTGAAGGACATACAGTTCATACAGTCAGTGAATTTCGATGGTGATGAGTTCCTCAGGTGGGACAGTAGAGTAGATCAGTTTGTTGGATACACTGAGTTTGGTGTGAAGAACGCAGAGCGCCTCAATAAAGATCCTAGAGCACTGGCTGCGATGAGAGCAAACCGAGAGGGACGCTGCAAACCCAACATTGAGCTCTACTACTCCTCTGTTCTGAACAAGAGAGGTGAGCTGATCTCAGAGCAACACTCAACACTCATCACCTCATAAACTATAACATGAAATCACATGATTCTATTCAGAGATTAATGGTGTTAATATTGATCATATAATAATTATTACATATTTCTTTATCTGCTGAGAAACATTTCAGATCCTCTTGATTTATACTGTATCCTAACACGCTGTCACACAGTGGAAATAGCAGATCTACAAGCTCACAACATGTGGTGTCACCATCGTACACCGAGTATAAATGAAACATATAGATCTATTTATGAACGTTTTCACCCACAATGACCTGCCTAAAATAGAGACACCAGGATTAATGTTTTTAAATGAACTTTAAAAAGAACCATGCAGGCTAAAACACACCTCTATACACTTCATTTCACCACCTGATTTTATATTTTAATTATTGTCTTTACTAGTTTGTTTTGTATGTTTTTAATCACTTTATTAATATTTTACAGGATTATGTGTATTGTTTTGTTTGTTTCTACTCTTCTTCATTTGAGCTATTTTCATGAAATGATATTGCTTTGGTTTATTGTTGTTTATGTAAAGCACTGTGTAACTGTGAATTATTTAATATGTTTAAATGATATTATATAAATGAATTCTACGTTGTAGAAAACTGTAGACTATTGTAGAATCTACGGTACTCTGGTGCCATCTGGTGGCCAAACACTGACATTTACAGTTACAATTTACAATGTAAGCATTTATCAGACGCTCTTAATCCAGAGTGATTCACAGTAAGCAAGGAAAACACAAGGTAATACATTAAATGCATAGAAATAGTAATCTAGGATCATAGGTAAACCAAGAACCTATCATCAGTTTAAACCATTGGTTCTCAAAGTGGGGTCCGGGGACCCCCAGGGGTCCTTGGGGGGATTCCAGGGGGTCCCCAGCAAAATGTGTTAATATAGCATCACAATAATGTTAACCACTTTAACCTTTTATACTTTGGCTATTCAAAAATAGCAGATACAAGCACCGAGTGCCACGCTATGAGCTTGTAGATCTGCTATTTTTGACAAATCGTGAAAACTTGTGCAAATCTTTGAATATATATTTTTCAAAGCGAACATTTGTGACTCAAATCTTTGCTTCTGGGGGGTCCCTGGAACAAAATATTTTGCGATGGGGGTCCGCGGCCAAATACATATCGTCTTGGGGGTCCTTGACATGAAAAAGTTTGAGAACCACTGGTCTAAACAGTATAATATCAAACGATAAAGGAGAAGAGTCTGGGACGTGTGGAGCGTTGTCCAGGGTGTTTTAGAGAAGGGAGAAGAGTCTCTGACGTGTGGAGCGTTGTCCAGGGTGTTTTAGAGAAGGGAGAAGAGTCTAGGACGTGTGGAGCGTTGTCCAGGGTGTTTTAGAGAAAGGAGAAGAGTCTAGGACGTGTGGAGCGTTGTCCAGGGTGTTTTAGAGAAGGGAGAAGAGTCTAGGACGTGTGGAGCGTTGTCCAGGGTGTTTTAGAGAAGGGAGAAGAGTCTAGGACGTGTGGAGCGTTGTCCAGGGTGTTTTAGAGAAGGGAGAAGAGTCTAGGACGTGTGGAGCGTTGTCCAGGGTGTTTTAGAGAAGGGAGAAGAGTCTAGGACGTGTGGAGCGTTTTCCAGGGTGTTTTAGAGAAGGGAGAAGAGTCTGGGACGTGTGGAGCGTTGTCCAGGGTGTTTTAGAGAAGGGAGAAGAGTCTAGGACGTGTGGAGCGTTGTCCAGGGTGTTTTAGAGAAGAGAGAAGAGTCTGGGACGTGTGGAGCGTTGTCCAGTGTGTTTTAGAGAAGGGAGAAGAGTCTAGGACGTGTGGAGCGTTGTCCAGTGTGTTTTAGAGAAGGGAGAAGAGTCTAGGACGTGTGGAGCGTTGTCCAGGGTGTTTTAGAGAAGGGAGAAGAGTCTAGGACGTGTGGAGCGTTGTCCAGGGTGTTTTAGAGAAGAGAGAAGAGTCTGGGACGTGTGGAGCGTTGTCCAGTGTGTTTTAGAGAAGGGAGAAGAGTCTAGGATGTGTGGAGCGTTGTCCAGGGTGTTTTAGAGAAGAGAGAAGAGTCTAGGACGTGTGGAGAGTTGTCCAGGGTGTTTTAGAGAAGGGAGAAGAGTCTAGGACGTGTGGATCATTGACCAGGGTGTTTTAGAGAAGGGAGAAGAGTCTAGGAAGTGTGGAGGGTGAGGGGTTGTAGGGTTGGATCAGGTTTGGGAGCCAATGGAGGGAGAGGAGAACGGGGGAGAGCCGGGAAACGTGAACATTTTGGCTGGTTGAAGACCAAGTGTGTTGCAGCTTTCTGGATCATTTGGATCTCATTTGGATGATATACAATATAATAATAATAATAATAATAATAATAATAATAATAATAATAATAAGGGTAATAATAATAATAATAATAATCTTATTTATCCAGTGGAGCCCAAAGTGAGACTGAAGTCAGAGACTCCCCCTCGTCGTGGTGAACACACTCACATGCTGAGGTGCAGCAGCTACGACTTCTATCCTAAAGTGATCCTGGTGACCTGGTGGATAGGTCAAGAACCTTTGACCTCTGGTCTCTCCTCTACTGACGAGCTGTCTGATGGAGACTGGTACTACCAGTACCACTCCTACCTGGAGTACACACCCAGGTACACACCTAACAGACACCTATACATAGAAATACACACCTAATAGACACCTATACATAGAAATACACACCTAACAGACACCTTTACATAGAAATACACACCTAACAGACACCTATACATAGAAATACACACCTAATAGACACCTATACATATATTCTTTAAAAATAAAACGAGTGTTACTCACTTGCTGAAAATGGCCCATTAATTGGTAGGCTAATATTAAGTCAAACACACACACACACACACACACACACACACACACACACACACACGATTCCTCCCGTGTCCCGTGTTTATCACCAGTCCACTCCAGACAACTACGCAGCAAGCTCGTCGTCGTGCAAGCATGACGAACGCACACAGAGACCCGCGAGCGAGTGTTCTATACATGAATACACTGTATTCACAGGAATACGCTATAACGTGCTTATCTCGTTACTAAGTTTCTTCTGCCTTCCTATTTTTTCTGCAATGGGGAGGGAATAGTGGAATACACAATAAACACTAGAGCGGAGGAGAGCCCAGCGGGGCATTCACGCTCCTACACAAAAATTATTTTTTTCTCCAAAAAACCAAATAACAACAAAGATCAACGGATCAATATGTTGAATCGCGGCGCGTTTCAGCGTGTAGATCGGCTACTTTCACAATCTGTCCTAATGTTAGTGCTAATTAACAGCTGCTCACTCACTGCCAGACCGGGCGGGGAGGAGGGGCCGCTTCAGCTCTGAGCAGATCCACATGGACACACATTCAACTTGAGGACACACGCACGTCATGATTATTTTAGGAGGAGAAAATATCAGTATAAGCTTATCTTATTGCCTATAACGGTCTAATGCTATGGTGCCTAATTGTAGTTGGTGTGTGTGTGTGTGTGTGTGTGTGCGTTTGTGTCTGTGTCTGTGTCTGTGTGTGTGTTACAGATCAGGAGAGAAGATCACATGCATGGTGGAACATCCCAGCCTGACCGCGCCTATCAAGATGGACTGGGGTCAGTTACTGTAATCTACTGTACTCTACTGTAATCTACTGTATTCTACTGTATTCTACTGTAATCTACTGTAATCTACTGCATTCTACTGTATTCTACTGTAATCTACTGTAATGTGTTACACTACACTCTGTTTTAAGGGTTCAAGGATTCTTCTCTTTTATTAACTGAAGGAACATTTGTTTTGCAGAAAGGAAACACAGCAATCCAATTAAAAACAAGACACAATAATAATTCAGACACCAGAAATAAAAATCAATACAAATACATTGAAACATCCTAAAAAGTAACCATTCTAATTAGAAGGTCATGACAGGAGCCTCACCTACTTAAAGTGTCTTGTCTAGATGAGGTACATCATCTTACTCAGCATCAAGGGTTGGGGGGGGGGGGGGGGTAAGTCTCTGTGACTAGGATCACATCAACTTACTTACTTAACCCATTCAATCCTGGAACACATCTGTGTCATTTTATATTTGAGCTCTAACCATTATTTTATACTTTGGGATATTCAGAAATAGCAGATCACCAAGCTCATAGCGCGGCACAGAGTGTCGCGCTACGAGCTTGTAGATCTGTTATTTTTTTTTAATCGTGACAATTTGTGCAAATCTTTGAATATATATATTTAAAGCGAACATTTGTAACTGTCAAATGTCTCATGTTCAAAGATTTGCATTTTATTTTTTCATAAATATCAGATCTGATATTTTTCAATAGCCTAAGTATAAAATAATAGTTATAGCTCAAATATAAAATGACACAGATGATTCCATGTCAGAGTCAGTGAAGAAGAAGGTGTTTTAATCTACTGTAATAATATAATATAATATAATATAATATAATATAATATAATATAATATAATATAATATAATATAATATTTGTATTGTCAGATGACTCCATGCCAGAGTCAGTGAAGAACAAGGTGGCTATGGGAGCATCAGGTCTGGTTCTGGGTCTGGTCTTGTTCCTGTCTGGATTCATCTTCTTCCAGTGGAAGAAACGAGGTGATTAGCATGTTTAATGTACATGTTTAATTAACATGTTTCATTAATGAATCTACTACCAGTGGAAGAAATGAGATCTGATCAACAGAGGATCACATGACATTTGGAACCCTCACAGAAATGCAAACACACAAACAAACATGTAAAGCCACAACCTAAACTGGTTTATATCGGTTTAAAACCTTAACCGGTTTAGACCAATTTAGATGACCTAGTTAGAGGTCAAAGTGTGTTCTATTTTGTCACATTTAGTCTTAAATAAGAGTTAAACGTTCACTTTAGTTCTGATGACTGAATGTTATTGTGTTGTGTGTACATTTATGCATTTTATGGAGAAATACACACAAATATGATTTATTTGTGTGTCTGTTTTAACTGTCTCTCTTCTTCTTCTATCAGGTCGTATTCTGGTGCCGACAACCAATGATGAGAATCTTTAGACTCCTCCCACACACCCAGGTTCACTTCCTTTCTTTTTACTAAACTTTTTTATACATTCAGACAGTTTTAATGTATAAAAGTGTATAAAACTAGAAAACATACACAAAACAACATGCTTGTGTAAGAAGTGAAACAACTAGCCTGGTAAACCATCCCGGTCGTGTGAATTCACATTATCATGTGTCTTCTGCTTAATTTCTAATAATAATCAAATGATATGTTGTATCAGACAACACTGATGACAATGTGGTCAGATGGGGGGGGGTCCTCTTGGTGAACTGTGTAGTTCAGTTCAGTGAAGAGACGACACAATGCAGCCAAACTCTGAACCGAACCAACCAATCATTTGAACTCAACATTTCAGTGAACTGAACCCAATGATTCAGTTCATTGAAAACACTGATCATTCCATCACTAACAGGATCAAAGACAGAACCTTGTGGTCCAAAGGAGAGTGTTCTACCAACTGAGCTGCTCTTCCTACTAAGATACACTATTGACAAAGTATTGGTCAATTGTTGTTTGAATGGACTGAGTTGTTTCTACTTGGTTACTGTAGTTGCAGGGAGGGTGCTGGGAGGTCAGGTTTTTAAGTAGTTTACTAATAACTTGTTCATGATCTATTAACTATTTATAGCATAGTTTTAAATCATTAACCGACTGTTTAACACGTTATGAATAACACATCATTTACTAATTATAAACTAAACTAATAATTTATGAATGATTAATTTGCTATTATAAGGGAAGGTTATTTAAAGTGTTAACATGTTCACACAGTTAATATTCTGATTCTTATTGGTTTATTGTCTTTTCACAGAACACCTGGGTGTGTTTTCAGAGAAGCAGAGAGTCATCGCTGAAATACATGTGTGTCCATTCAGCTTATAAATAGTCGTAACAGCAGCACAATGATGACATCATCAACCTTTTAGGGTTAAGGTTAGGTTTAGGCATAGTTTTTGTGAATTTAAAGGTTAGTGTTAAGGTTAAGGTTAGGTTTATATAGGCATAGTTTCTGTGAGGTTATTGTTAGGGTTAAGGTTAGGTTTAGGCATAGTGGCCCTCATTTATCAACGCGGTGCAGACCAAATAATGGGCGTACGGCGAGATCACCGCAACTTTCGGCATTTATCAATATATCCTGACATTGCCTTTACCGTACCGCACGCTCCAATCTCACGTCTGCTCGGGAGCAGTTGTAGACTTTGGCTGCACCCGTTTGTTCCATTGTAGACATGCAGAGCAGCATTCTCTGACCGTCTGACAAGCATCTGAACATATGTATCCACTCCAAAATGTATCTAACACACTAATAAATAATCCCTGTGAAAATATATCATTTTATATAATAATTTAAACAAACTGCTTTAACAGTCATTCAGATAAGATTGCAGATCTGGCTGCATGGAAAATAGCAGATCTACAAGCTCACAAGCGTCGCATCGCGACGCGTTGTGAGCTTGTAGATCTGATATTTTCAAAATATACGAGCGCTTTTGCAAGAGCATTTTCGGGAGTCGGGACTACCGACCATCTTTTCATGGACAGTGAGGTCTACAAACTTACAGTAGCGTGTCTCCATGATATGGAGTTATGTAGGCCACAACCTGGCTGGGTTAAGGAGATAAACCCGACGCTCCAAAGTAACCTTTGCCGAGCGCAGGCTATCTAACGTGGCCGCACGGGATCACTGTAGCCCGCCCGAGTCTCATGGGGAATAGCCTACATGATTGCTTTATTTTATTGGCTTTTCATGCTTTCTTTGGTTTCTGGTTCTTCATGTCGTAAAATCGGGGCGTTTCGAGAATATTTAAGGGCGTGTTATTTAAATGACGCTCGTTTTCAGACGTGAGATTTATCAAAGCTCTGACCAAATGTACGCTAGGATTGGCTGTATAGGATCGCTTCATAAATGTGACTTTGACGTTGGTGTACGGCCGAATTTATGGAAAAATTTAAGCCGTTTTTTACGCTCCATTGATAAATGTGGGCCAGTGTTTGTGAAGTTAAAGGTTGGGGTTAGGGTTAGGTTTAGGCATAGTTTTGTGAGGTTAGGGTTAGGGTTAGGGTTAAGGTTAAGGTTGGGTTTAGGCATAGTGTTTGTGAGGTTAGGGTTATGGTTAGGGTTAGGGTTATGGTTAGGGTTAGGGTTAAGGTTAAAGTTGGGTTTAGGCATAGTGTTTGTGAGGTTAGGGTTATGGTTTAGGAATAGTTTTTGTGAGGTTAAAGGTCAGGGTTTAGGCGCCACCTGGGCGCCACACCAAAGGAAGAGGGAGTCCCAATTAGTGTGGGCGGTTCATCAAATTACTTTGTATAGTTTCTGTCGTCAGAAAACACAGGTGGACCTAGACCCTCTAGGGTGGTTTGAGGTGATGGGTGGACCTAGACCCTCTAGGGTGGTCTGAGGTGATGGGTGGACCTGGACCCTCTAGGGTGGTTTGAGGTGATGGGTGGACCTGGACCCAGTAGGGTGGTCTGAGGTGATGGGTGGACCCGGGTCCACCCAAATTAGACAATGGAGACTATGAAATTAATGGGAAACACTGATGGCATGCAATCATTTATATTAAGTAATGATTTATATGTGATGATTTATATGTAATCATTATGTAATCCTTTACAATATGTAATCATGAGCAGGGGAGCAGATCTCATTACAACTTAGGAGGGAACCACAAACAAGGAATCTTCTCATCAATAATATCACCAACATAGAGCTAATGCTAGGATTTTAAACTAACTAATAATGGTCACAATGATTACAGTTTGTCTGACATTTGGTATAAAAAGCAAAACACCAAATCCATGTTCAATGCATGAAACAAACTATAATGTTATGTTATGATGTAAATAATCCATTATAGGTTGACATCACATGACTTAATAACAAACACATTAACATGCCTCCATGTTTAACTGCAGGACTTACATGGCAAAGGAAACTTACAAACATTGATACTTTCACATTAATTCACATCATTTGAGATTTGATTTGATTTGGGTAAAATATATACGAGCAAAATCACAAAACAACTTAAACCTAGGATAACACATTAAAGCGTAATGAAACACTCGTTTCCAATGTGGTCCTGCAGCATAACTAAAAATAAATAGTCCAATAAATGTATTTGAATTCCCATGAGGTTTTAATTATTCATTTTAATTATGTTAATTAGGAGAATGAGCACTCTGCGTTGTGACAGTGACACGATGAGTTAACAGAAAGGTTGCGCAAACTTTACTAAAATAAAGAACAAAATATGTGTCTAATTCAGACAGTTTAGATATTCCTTGGTCAGTATTATTTATCTTTCCGTTTTTCAGCTCCACTGTTGTGTCTCTATCCGTTCATATTGGCTGAACTTCACTCATTAAACTAGTTAACAGCTCTGTGGACAAGTGATGAAGATGATGATGAAGCTTGTGGATTCATTTATTTGGCAGTTATTGATCAGGACACACGGGTAGCAAAAACAAAACCTTCACAAAGTATTGTGTTTACTGTATGTGAGAATGATTTCAAAAGTGGAATCAGCTTCTATTAAATATAGATTTAAAATTATATCATTTATTTAAAGATACTTTATTGGAGGAACATGTCAGACATGTCCCCTCCTTCCCCCTTGGGATCTGCACCCCTGATCATGAATGGTTTGAAGTTCAGATGTTAGATTTTGGCTTTAATTTGCTTGGTTTGAATGGAATGTCACAATATCAATAAAGGAATGAGAAACATAATTGGGCCTCATGTTTTCTTACATTTCACTCATACAGCATTTTCTCTTAACTGTCTGTTAAGAGAAAATACAAGAGAAGCCAACGTTCACATTCACCAAATGTGTTTTTCCCCAGGTGTGCTGAACGATGTGTCCTTTCCATGTCGTACCTGAAGGCAGGGTTCAAGATGGGCCCAGATTCATTAAGCTGGTCGTAAATATAGTTCCTAAAGGAAAGTGTATTTTCTGTAAGCACAAACTGACGTGCAATTCACAAAGGGGTGTGTAGATGCCTCAAACATGCGGATCACAGGTGTATGTCATGATGGCTGCCAGCTGGTCAAACGTCAAGAGCGTTCCAGAGAAGTTCATTTGCATTGTTCCACTCCCCATTTCACAACATAAAAGGCAACAGGAAATGAAACATCCAACTTCACCTTCACCATACTGAACAGTGTTGCCATGTCCGCTTATTTTAAGCGAATGTGGGCTTGCTTCACAATTTTTTAATTATTTTAACTGGTGAATCTCAAATATTTTCATGTCATGGACCCCCAAATTAATGTAGGCCAATTTGTCCCTATAACCCCCCATCTGAAAATGTTTTGTGCCAGCTGGAGCCCCGTACCAGATTTGTGTTAGAATGTTTAAAAAATCTTCCAAATATTGCATTTTATTTCAAATAAAAGAAAATAGCAGATCTACAAGCTCACAACGCGTCGCATCGCAAAGCGTTGTGAGCTTGTAGATCAGCTATTTTGAAGATTGTCTATTTTCGCCTCCACAGTGACATTAAGGCATCATAGCCTATCTTCATTATTACGTGTGTTAGGATTTAAAGTTCAAACTGGAGCCACAAACCACCAGGAGACAAAGGTTGCAATCAAATATCCAGTTTATTTAGCCGGATAATGATGTATAGTGTTGACATTGGGTTTCATGATGATGCCGCGGTTCTAAACAAAGACACAAATTATAATATCATGCCAGATAAAATATCAAACATAGATATGGCCTTTAAATCATATTATACATTAAGGTATTGTATATCATCAAAATAATAATTGGCCAAGTATTTACTTCATAATATTAAACACATCTAAATATCCATATAACTCAAGTTCATCAATTCTTAAATATAATCCACATCACTAGAAGTAAAACACTGGAACTTACATTATAGCAGGTTTAACAAACGCATGGCAAACATCAGTACATCAGCAGCACACGGCAAACACACAGGCCGGCTGCATGTGTTTGGAGACAAAGGACAAGGGGAGAACGGGAATCCAGTCCTGCTTTTATAGTGGGAGGAAGTGAGGTCACCACCACAGGTACCACTGAACCCCATTGTGGTGCCTCCTTGTGGAGCGGAGGGGAAATGAACCTTGCAGTTTCTGACAACGTGACACTTTGGCTGAGATGGCCCGCTTGGCCGACACTGGCAAATACTCTGAGGGACCTAATAATTCAGCTCTAAAATGCAACTGATAGCCCAGGGAAGAAAAAATAAAATGAGTGATTGAGTGGTTATACGCACATTAAAGATTGTCACAGCATTGTTTGTGACAAGTCACTTTCAAAACCAAAGTCCAAGACACAATACATTAAAGATCTTTATTCTCACATGGTAATTGTTAAAACATTGACCAGTGTGTTGTAACCAGGCCAATCTTCTTAAAACATATACTGTAGCTGTGATTTCTAGCATATACTATGATTATGATTAAATATGGAACCAATCATTTGCTCTTTTAGGTCCTGAATCTTCCAATGAGCATCTAAAACCACCAGTGACACATCAAGCTGTGCCTTCTTTTATGTTATTTATTCATAAACTAAATAATAAGTCATGTTTTAAATCCAAAACCTTTAGACAAACTTGAGCCTAAATTAGAATGAGCTCTTTGAATGTTAACACCTTTGTCTGTCTGTCTGTCTGTCTGTCTCTGTGTGTGTGTGTGTGTGTGTGTGTGTGTGTGTGTGTGTGTGTGTGTGTGTGTGTGTGTGTGTGTGTGTGTGTGTGTGTGTGTGTGGTAAACACATCAAGGGCCCCATTTTCGCCAGTGACTTACCCATTATCCCTTAACTTCTTTGCCATTGCTTTACTATTTTTTAAAACATTTTCAAATAGTTCAACTAGCCGATCTACATCGACACCTTGTGAGCTTGTAGATTGGCTATTGGAAAATAGTAAAACAATCCACAGAAGTTTACGGATAGTGGGTAAGGCACTGGCAAAAATAGGGCCCCAAATGCAGAGAGACAGTGTAGGGCCTCAGTAAACTAGCATCACAGGTAAACCAAGAACCTATAGCATCAGTCTAACCAATATCCTGTCAAAATAATAATCTATACATTGAAACTATAGGATGCATCTGTTTAGATAACATCAGTCTTTCTTCCTCTCTCTCTTTCTCTCATTCTGCATTTTCTCTGTGTTTGTGTCTCTCATATTATCGTTCCATCTCTGTTGTTGTTGTTCTGTCACTCTGTGCTTTAATACTTTGAACAATGTTTAAGTTATATATCACATTCATTCTTTACAACACTGTTCACCTGTCTGTCTGTCTGTCTGTCTGTCTGTCTGGTCTGTGATCAATGTGAGGAGTTGTGTTTAGTTTACTGTGAGGAACATGGACCTCCTGTGTTCAGAGTAGGTCCTCATGCACCAGTAGGAGTAGATTTGAGGTAAAGCTACATGTGTGTGTGTGTGTGTGTGTGTGTGTGTGTGTGTGTGTGTGTGTGTGTGTGTGTGTGTGTGTGTGTGTGTGTGTGTGTGTGTGTGTGTGTGTGTGTGTGTGTGTGTGTGTGCGTGCGTGCGTGCGTGCGTGCGTGCGTGCGTGCGTGCGTGCGTGCGTGCGTGCGTGCCTGCGTGCGTGTGTGTGCGCACGCACGCACGCAGATTAAACGGTCACACATTCCAAAAGCTGGTCTAGGGGTGAATTAGACCTGCCTACACCTAGGGGTGATTTCATATTAAATATGTTGTTCCTGATTTTGACTTTATTGAATGAATCTGTAATTGAATCTATTGACAGAATATGTTGTTAAATGGTTTTGTCTGAATATTCTGAATTAATCTTTTTATTGAATCTATTTATTGAATCTGTTGTAACCTGATTATATGTGAATGTATTGATGATATCTGTTGTTACCTGGTTTTATGTGAATGTATTGATATCTGTTGTTACCTGGTTTTGAGTGAAATTATTGATGGGATCTGTTGTAACCTGGTTTTGAATAAATCTATTGACTTAATCTGTTATTGCCTGATGTTGCTTTAATCTCACAACGTCTTGCGTGACAAGAGTATTGTGATTAATAGTCCAAAAGATTGTATTGATTATATCCTCATACCCAACACCAAATGAAGTCCTGTGTTTCCTTGTTGTCTGCCAGTGGTCCCAGCATGGTTTGGACTGAGATGGAAACAATGCTGGGTCAAAGAGCTGGAAACACTGCTGGGTCAAAGAGCTGGAAACACTGCTGGGTCAAAGAGCTGGAAACAAAGCTGGGTCAAAGAGCTGGAAACACTGCTGGGTCAAAGAGCTGGAAACACTGCTGGGTCAAAGAGCTGGAAACACTGCTGGGTCAAAGAGCTGGAAACACTGCTGGGTCAAAGAGCTGGAAACACTGCTGGGTCAAAGAGTTTGTGTCACATACATGTTTGTTTTTTATTTGCCATTTTCAGCCACTAGGTGACACTATAGCAATGGTATTCTTTCCTGTCATCAAAAGCATTCTCCCTTTTTGTCATCTAGGCCCTAAATGACACAAATGGAAGTGTGCTTTAAGAGGAAATCTAACCACATTCAAAAATGTTATTCCATAACCTACAGTCAAAGGAAGCTTAGAATTCAGATGTTGTCTTATTCCAGTCACATATATTAAACACATTGAATATGTTTTGCATTAATTGTACAGTATTCAGCAATGACACTTCATAATACTGCTAAAAACAATAACAAGTGAACTGCTGGAGTGCTTCTGTTGCTTTACATCACCATCGATACAGTGTTCATGTGAAATATATACAATAATTACATTAAATAAACATATACAACAATTCTTAAAGTACAAAATGACTAATTTGGCTATCAAAAATAAATGTCCCACATCTTGGATTTTTTTTTGAAAATTGTCAATTGAAAAAGAAAACACACAGAATCTGCATCCTGCTCATAGCTGCACTTCCTGTCACATGCATGAGGTGAGTAAGGTCAAAGGTCATTCCCAGAATCACTTCACTGAAACATCAGTGGTGAAGTGGAGCTCTTCATGCTCTGGTCTAGAGCAGTGCTTTTCAAAGTGGACTTCAGGGACCCCCAGGGGTCCGAGTTCAGGGACCCCCCCAACAGGGAGTTATATAGGCTCCCTCAGATGAAGGAGGGGTAGTTTAACTCAATTCACTTGAAATTACTACAATACAAACAAAATGTATTCTAACGATATGTTTCACCGCTGTGTGAACCTACGGTATGTTCAATTATGACATTTAGACAAATTAATTTGAGCCAAAATCATATTTCATAATATCAGGTATTGATACTTTTACTTAAGTAAAAAACGTGAGTACTTTTTCCACCACTGGACCCGGGGTTTGCCATCTCCCTCCTTTCATTGTCCATCTTTGTTTCTTCTTCTTCCTTTCTTTACAGAGGTATATATATATGTTTTTATATCTATTATGACCAGCTGTGTGGTCAAAACTTGTCGGCGTCCTTTTTAATTACGTAGCCACCTAACGATAAAGGCTTAAATATATACGTTTCCTTCCTGTTAGGCGTGTTCTCTTGTTTGGATAAATATTTCATATCTTCGTTCCATTGTCCCAAGAGGAACCACATGTTGTTATGTTTTTGTCCAAAGACTCACTTGAGCGCCCGGTTGTCTTTTGTGCCGTCGGTATATGTTTTAGTTTGAAAACAGAATAGTACTTTGTTCGCCGCCGATGGAGCTCAGAAATGGTCGATTCTCTCCTCTCTCTCCGACTGGCCGCCCTCGGCTGTGTTTTCTGAGGGTCCGTTGGGGTCGTCTATGGGGGTCTTTTTCTTGTCTTCATAGCTCAGGTTTTTGTACATCTGCTTGGGGGTGAGTTTCATCTCCTTGCTGGCTGCAGCCTGCTGCATCCGCAGCAACACCGCCTTGTTCACACCAGGACCTGCAAAACGCAAGAAAATAGTATCTGTCTGTCTGTATGTCTGTCTGTCTGTCTCTTCATTCAAACAGTGTTGATTTTGTCGACTAAAACTATGACGAAAACATTTAGTCGACTACCTTTTTTCATTGATGAAAACTAAATAAAAACTAAATAAAGACTAAGCTATGACGACTAAATATATTGACAATTTCGTCAACAAATAAAAACTAGACTAAAATGTTAGTGAGGGACGAGTGGAGAAGAGATCCAGTAGAACTAAAAGACAAGTCATTTTATGTTTGGTTGCGCTCGGGTGTTGTGCTCTGAAAATAACAGATCTACAAGCTCACAACGTGTTGCAGTGCGACACGTTGTGAGCTTGTAGATCGGCTATTTTCAGCATGCAACCAAGTGTAAAATCAGCCATTACGACGCCATCAAGGCACCGCCAAAAGACATTTCAGTCGACTAAATCAACTGTAGATTTAGCCGACTATAATCTTATGATATTTAGTCGACTAAGACTAGACAAAAACTAAAACATTTCAGATGACAAAAATATGACTAAAACTAAATCAAACATCTGCTGTCAAAATCAACACTGATCAGCAACGTGCATGTCTCTCTCTCTCTTCGACACACACACACACACACACACACACACACACACACACACACACACACACACACACACACACACACACACACACACACACACACACACACACACACACACACACACACACACACACACACACACACACACACACACACACACACACACACACACACACACACACACACACACAGCATAAGGCCGCTCTTATTGTGAAAACTGTAAGCCTAGTGTTAATACTTTCAGCAGGTAAACCTTAAAACAGGTAGATCTTATTAATCCCCTGGGAGAAATTCACAGTCACAGCTTCACCCAGCTGATGGCTGCTCAGGGACAAATAACTGTGTGTTGACAAGTATGCTAGGCAGACGGGGGGTCAAACCGGTGACCTTATAACTACCAGACGACCACTAAGCTGTGACAGTATAGACAGACATACGTACCGCACTGCCCATGTTGGCCGTAGCCTCCTTGGCCCGCTCCACCTGTGTGGGTTGGATGCTGAGGGCGAAGGATCTGGTCATGTGAGACACAAACTCCACAGAGATGCCCACACACTGGAGACCAAACAAACACACACACACAGGACAACTTACTTAGAACATGTACATCACTTACATGTTGCTCCTTTGTTCAATTTACAATTTAGGGATTTACATTCATTTAGACATTTACAATTTAGGCATTTAGCAGACACTCTTAATCCAGAGCTACTTACAGTAAGTAAGGACAACACAAGGTAATACATCAAATGCATAGAAATAGCAATCTAATAAACTATTAGCTAAAGAATAAAAAATGATGAACTAATATATAACTAAACCAAGAACCTATCATCAGCCTGTACATTGAAACTATACACACTATGGGATGCCAGGTCAACAATGACCGAGTTTAACCCTATTCTACTGTATACTTTGTCTATTCGTAAATAGCCCACAAGCTCCCAATGTGTTGCGATGCATTAAGCTTATAGATCTGCTATTTAAAAAAAAAAAGTTGAACAATGTTGTCTTACCGTGACCAGGTTAATGAGAGCCACGGCGTTGTAGTCGATGCCCCAGAGCGTCATGACGCCCACGGTGTCCACCGTGATCATGATGATGGTGAGGAGGTTGAGCAGGCCGGAGCGCAGGTCCATGCCCAGCAGGAGGCAGCACACCACGAACGTGGGCAACAGGTACTGCTCATAGAACACATAGGTCACCCTGCACAGGAGAACAAGATGGTCAGGTACTGCTCATAGAACACATAGGTCACCCTGCACAGGAGAACATGATGGTCAGGTACTGCTCATAGAACACATAGGTCACCCTGCACAGGAGAACATGATGGTCAGGTGCTGCTTAAATCTACAGTTGATTTAGTTGACTAAAATGTATTTTGGTGGTGCCTTGATGGCGTCATAATGGTTGTTTTTACACTTGGTTGAAAATAGCCGCTCTGCTATTTTCAGAGCTGAGCGCAACCAAACATAAAATGACTTATCTTTGAGTTCTACTGGATCTCTTCTCCACTAGATCCCTCACTAACATTTTAGTCTAGTTTTTATTTGGTGACGAAATTGTCAATATATTTAGTCTTAGTTTTAGTCATCATAGCTTAGTTTATATTTGGTTTTCGTCAGTGAAAAAAGGAAGTCATAGTTTTGTCATAGTTTTAGTCAACGAAATCAACACCGGTCCAAACAAAGTATATATTTTCTTGTCCGCTGCCATTTTTCTGTATTATTTCAAAACAACTGTATTTCTGTACAGTGCTGTGCAGCAGAGTGAGGCTGACATACGTGTAGGGGAAGACCTCAAAGTCCGGGGAGGTGCCCGGTATCGCCCTCATGCCCATGGTGATGTTGTGTGCCAGTTCTCTGGCCTTCTGCAGCGCCGCCGTGAACTCCTGAGAGTTGGTCAGTGGTGTGTGGTACGCCATGAACCTAGAGGCTGGACACACAGAGAGAGAGTTAGTCAGTGGTGTGTGGTAGAGGCTAAAATAAACCAAATTGATAAATGAGACTTTTTAGTATCTTTCAAAACAAAAAACAACAACACATGAGCTGTGTCTGAAATCAAAGCCATACTAACATAATAGTTAGTATGTCTAATTAGTATGTGAGACCGTCTAGTATGTCTGAAAGCTTAGCAGCTACTCATTAGTACATGAAATGCATAATAAATCTGGGAAATATTAACAGTATGCAACAGAACAGTGGACACTACACTGCTGTATCAGGATAGGAGATGAAGCCTCACCTATAATCTCTCCGCTGTCATCTTTCACCACAGCCTTGTCGTAGGCACCCAGACCTCTGTGGGGAAACACAGCAGGAGGTGAGATTATTATACATGAGAACTAGGGCTGTAACGATACAGTAACTGCATCGATGCGTCGATTTTCATTTCAACAATCGACGTATCGACATGTAAACAGCAACATATCGAATCGTTTGACAATGCGAATGCAAATAATAGTATCGAATCGGTTTGCAATGCAAATAATCTATTTTATCGATACTAAGTACTTGTGCGTTGTTGTATTTAGCAATTTTAAGAAGACATTTTTAAAAGAGGGGTTTAATTACTTTTCCATTACATATCACTACAGTTGGTCTATCAATACATGTGTGTACTCTCTGTGTTCATGTCAAGGTGCAGGTTTGTCCATAATGTGTTCAAATACAATGTCCATGTATTTGCTAGAGAATCACTGTGTTTACTTATTTATATCCATAATAATAAATGTTTCCCTTAAAAAACCTGCACGTTTCACACGTTGCACACAGATTTATGCTTTTTGCTAAATAGTTACTGAATCGATTTTAAATCATTGAATCGTATCGTATCGTTATGAATGAACCAAAATCGTCCATGTATCGTTTCGTCAACCATGTATCGTGATGCGTATCGTATCTGTTAAAATGTATCGTTACACCCCTAATGAGGACGTGTTTCACAAACTAACGCTGCATGGTGGACCATCTCCATG
>NC_137608.1:52975060-52992560 GCF_963280865.1 Gymnoscopelus braueri | reverse complement strand
TTGCTGATGTTGATGGAGACGCAGCGCCCCCCTGTGGCTCAAACCTTTTTGTGTCAACTCAAGGACCCCCAAATTGATATATATTTGGCCGCGGACCCCCCCCCATCTGAAAATGTTTTGTGCCAGGGACCCCCAGAAAAGAACATTTTGTGTTAAAAAATGCAACAAAAAAAAAAGTAATCCATTCTTCAAACACTTCGACACTTTTCACAAATACAAGACATTTCAAAGACGTTTTGAACAAGTGGTGAGATGAGTGGAGAGAGAGAGAGAGAGAGAGAGAGAGAGAGAGAGAGAGAGAGAGAGAGAGAGAGAGAGAGAGAGAGAGAGAATGTTTGTAGCCTACATAACGTCCAGGCGCACTGCAAGGGCACCTGCGCAAATCTGCGTCGTCATGGCAACCCTGTTCGTTTGTTTGTGTGACCACGTTTTGTTGATGGAACAGTTTAGTGCTGTGACGTCAGAGCAGAGGGCCCTATATAAAGGTGAAGATGAGTTCCAGGAGTCACACTGAGACAAAGCTCTGTAGCCTACTGAGTTCATACTGTTCCTTCCAGAGCATCACCTACAGCAGAGTCTACAGCACATTGGATCCAGGACTGTCAACAATGGGACGCAGAAAGTCCACCAGGAAGCCAGCAGCGGCCAAGAAGCAACAGATGGGTCTGGACACCATGTTCACCTGTCCATTCTGTAACTACCTAAACTCCTGTTCTGTCACAATGGAAAGGACTCGGAGTGTGGGGATTATAACATGCTATGTGTGCATGGAGGCGTACCAAACGCCTATACATTATCTGTCAGAGCCGGTGGATGTTTTCAGTGAGTGGATAGATGCCTGTGAACAGGCCAACGCATAGCCCTTCAACAAGGTGTCTTACACCGTTGGTATGTGGGGAAAAGTACTAAAAAACATTTACTTGAGTAAAAGTATCTATACTGTAGAAATACTCTGTTACAAGTAAAAGTCTGGAATTCAAAATTGTACAAAAAATATTTAAAAAGTATTGCTATCAAAATGTACTTAAAAAGCACGAAAAGTAAAAGTACTCATTATGCAGTATGTCCCATTTCACAATGCGTCACATCGTGACGCATTGTGAGCTTGTTGAAGTTACAAGTTCAAGTACAACTACGCATCAACCAGTATCTCTGAACTCTAGCGTTGCTATTCTGGGCATGATGTCATAGTAGCCACATTTTGTGACACATTTAAAAAATATATCCTCTTTCTCAGGTAATATTTCACAATTTGGCCAATGTTGAAATTTGTTTTTATAGTATAGTTTGTTGATTACTTTTGACACAATTTTTATTTTAGTGGTATTAAAAAAGGTATTTAAAGTCTTTAAATTTTAAATTGTAACTTTATAAATGTGATAGATAGAGTATACACTTATACTGTCAGGTTGAGAATCACTGGTATAAGGTATCAAAAGCTACTAAGGTACAGTATCTATAGTACTCCATTCTTTAAATCTACTAAGGTACAGTATCTATAGTACTCCATTCTTTAAATCTAGTGAGGTACAGTATCTATAGTACTCCATTCTTTAAATCTACTGCGACGGAATAGAGGAATTTGACGGTTGTTGGGTTAATAAAGCTAAATCACTTTAATGTGGCATTAGCCTACATACTTTACATAACTTTTAACCTACAGGTGAAAAGGTTCACTCAAAAATAGTGAAAATACATGGCTAAAATTGGACAGTAAAACGGTATGCAATTACCCAAGAATTGATATTGAATAATATTTTTAAAAAGGAAAAAAAAAGGCCAAACCATTTAACATTTTCCTGAAATAATCCACTATAAGAGGTGGATATTGTACTATTTGAATTGTCCAAATACTGTATTTGCAAGTTAGGCCTGACAGTGAGTCCCTGGTTCGATTCCCGACCCGGCCAGACCATTTGCTGTATGTCCCTCCCCGTCCGCTACTCTCTCCTAGTTTTCCTTACTGTCTACTACATCAGTGGTTCTCAACCAGTGGTCCGGGGACCACCAGTGGTCCTTGTGGGGGGTACCAGGGGGTCCGCAGCAAAGTTAGTTAACATAGCGTCACAATCATTTTAACCACATAGCTTGGTTAAAATGATTGTGATGCTATGTTAACTAAGTTTGCTGCAAGCTCTAACTTTTCTGCAAGCTACAAGCAAGCTACAAGCTCTTAGCACGGCACTCTGTGCCACGCTAAGAGCTTGTAGAGCTGCTATTTTTGAAAAATCTTGAAAATGCGTGCATGTTTTTGAATATATATATATTTTAAAGCGAACATTTTTAACTCAAATCTTTGCTTCTGGAGGGTCCGTGGCCAAATGTCTATAAATTTAGGGGTCCTTAAAAAGGTTGAAAACCACTGTACTACATTGATTTATTGAGGTGAATCCGAAATGCAATTTCATTTGTCATGAAAGTATGTTTGTTGCCATTACATTCATATTAGATTACCTTCCGTTACTGTTACTATGAATAATTATAATTAAGGTCTAGTATTTTATCCCTGGCCGGGATTTGATTTTTACATTTAAAACTACTCAGAAAGCCTTAAAGAACCAAATACAAACAATACAGATGTCAGGATTAAATGAAGGGTCCACAAGAAACAGGTTTTTGAGAGGATTTAATACGTTGACAGTCAACATCTGTGCTTGAATGTGAACAGACCGTTTGTCTCATCAGATGTTTGGATTGACGATCTTTCCCACAAACAGGATGTTGTCAGAGTCGGCGATGAGAACCATGAAGGGACGATCGAACTTCAGTTCAGGGACTCGAGGTTTAATCATTTGTACGGCGGTGCGGATGCCTGTAACTCCAGCCGCAGTCGCTCCAGTCTCGTCTACGTCCAGCGTGGCTTGGTGCACGACCTGCAGTGGTGAAAAAAAAGTACTCACATGTTTTACTTAAGTAAAAGCATCAATACTGCAATGTAGAAATACTATGTCACAAATAGAAGTCCCGTATTCAAAATGTACTTGAGTAAAAGTACAAAAGTATTGGTATCAAAATATACTCAAAGTATCAAAAGTAAAAGTTATCATTGTGAAGGTCCCATTTGACAAGTTCAAAATTGTAAAAAAAAAAAAAAAAACGTTTGAAAAAAGCAGATCTACAAGCTCACAATGCGTTGCATTGCGACCCATTGTGAGCATTGTGACACATTGTGTGCCGAAGGCCACTTCAACCATTCGAGTCGCTGAGCCGACCCCCCGAGACGTCAAACGTGGCCGACTATAGGTTCTCGTGGCCAGAAATACCTGGTGGTTCTGACCATTCCGAGCTCGTCGGATTTGACCCGGGACGAGCGTGATTTGGGGGGCGACCGTTATTATAGAAATATTATATTCCAGTCAGGTGAAGTTTAGACCATTTATTAGGAAGATTTCAGCAGAGCATATACTTGTAATCTATACATTTATGC
Source organism: Gymnoscopelus braueri (assembly GCF_963280865.1). Classification (NCBI taxonomy): domain Eukaryota; kingdom Metazoa; phylum Chordata; class Actinopteri; order Myctophiformes; family Myctophidae; genus Gymnoscopelus; species Gymnoscopelus braueri. The sequence goes on along the minus strand of NC_137608.1, from coordinate 52,989,133 downwards.
CACCATACCGTTCTTGTATTGATCCAAGAATAGAACCAAACATGGGGGTCAGGCTTGGTTGAGGAGCCTGGTGGCTACTGGACTGATGGACTGTCTCTGTCCTTTGTTGTGATATAAAAGAAGGGACAACTAGACCAGGGCTTCTCAAAGTGGGTGCCGCGGCACCCTAGGGTGCCAGGGGTGCCTCAGAATACTTTGATAATATTTGGAATTTATCAATGTCACTTCAGTTTAACCACTTAGACCCTCTATATACTTAGTAAAACGGACCTTAGCTGTGTTATTTGTCAGCCTACAGTGCACCAAGTCTCTTCACCAAAAATAGCCGATCTACAAGCTCACAACGCGTCACGTTGTGACGCGTTGTGAGCTTGTAGATCGGCTATTTTTGGTGAATGTTCCCCCCAGAATAGGAATGCTGGGGTTTAAGTGGTTAAACGCCAAGTATCTAAAGGTTATTTTCAGTCTGTCCTAAATAATGGAGACAGATATTCTCTACAATTGTCCTCGTGACATATTGTATCTTTGGGGGAAAGATTTACATGTTTACGTACCGTTAATATGACAATAAATAAAGTGCTATAAAGTAACAATGTCATTCAGGGATGCCGTGGATGAAAAGGTTATTTGCAGGGTGACCTTTAGACAAAAATGTTTGAGAACCACTGAACTAGACAGACACTGATCCGTTGTGACAGCTCTTACCTCTGACACAGACACAGCCTCTGCAATGCCACTGAGATCAGCTGCAGCACCAAACACGTCTGTTATTCCCATCTGACGCAGCACAGCGTTCAGGTTCATCTTAGTCTTGATGGAAAACTTGGGAACAAATAGATCGTACTCCCTGAAAAGGAAATACAAAACACACTTAAGACTATATACGGCAAAATATTGTGGATGATCATGTTATTATAGGATCATTCTGGAATTGATTGATCCATCTCTGACTCTCTGAATGCAAAGGTCATGGAACAGAAAGTCATATTCTAACATACTTTACCAAAGCGACTTTAGGTAACTTGAAAAGCGCTATAAATGTATGTATTGTTTTTATTTGTATTATTATTATTATTATTATTATTATTATTATTATTATTATTATTATTATTATTATTATTATTATTACAATTATTATTATTATTATTATTATTATTAATCATTTTAATTTAAAGTAATAAGTAACGTGTAATATATGACATTTTGAGTGCAATGAAAAAATACTTAACCCCTTAAAGCCAAGTTCTACAACATGTTCTGAAATCTACAAGTTCACAACATGTTTTGAGCTTGCAGATTGGCTATTTTTGAAGAAAAAACATTTGCAACAGGGTATATGTTTTTTTAAGTGTATTTTCAAACCTTTTCTTCATCCCATTGAGCCACTTGGTGTAGTGCATGGGGCAGATGGCCTCCTCCAGTTGAGTCAAACCTCTGCCTCTGTCAGGCAGCATCAGCAGCATGGAGTAGGAGTTGTTGAAGGGTAAACGGAGGACAGTGGTGGAGATCTGCTGGTCAATGTAGACATCGAACTCCTCCTCCATCATCTTCATCATCTGGACTGGAACCTGCAGATTTCAAAAGACAACATTTCAGACAAAACATTAGATACTATACAATGCAAAAAGGTGCAATTAGTGTTTATACCTTTGAGACAAACTAAAAAAAGCCATTCAGTAAGACTTTGACAGATTTTGACAGCACATTTTTATCTAGTTTTAGTCACAGTCGTTTGAATAAAATTTCATTTAGTATTTGTCATATTTTAGTCATCTGAAATGTTTTACTGTTAGTCTAGTTTTAGTCGACTAAATATCATAAGATTTTAGTCGACTAAATCTGCAGTTGATTAAGTCGACTAAAATATATTTTGGCGGCGCCTTGATGGCGTCGTAATGGCTGATTTTACACTTAATTCCATGCTGAAAATAGCCGATCTACAAGCTTACAACGCTTCACGCTGCGACGCGTTGTGAGCTTGTAGATCTGCTATTTTCAGAGCACAACACCCGAGCGCAACCAAACATAAAATGACTTGTCTTTTAGTTCTACTGGATCTCTTCTTCACTCGTCCCTCACTAACATTTAGTGAACGACGAACATTTTTCGCCATAGTTTTAGTCGACGAAATCAACACTGGTAAGACAGTAGTGTTATGGGATAAGGTACCTGGTTTTGCTCATCCACATTAAACATATCCTTCTTGGTGTTTGCAGGGTCAAATGGAGTCTGCCATTTTCCTGTTTGACAGAAAACAATGTAGAAACAACGATGACTATGGTGAGACGAAACTTAAATGAGGGAAGGTGACTGTAGCCATGATAGAACTAGTTAGAGGGCAGTTTGTCAACGTTGGGTCTGGGGACCACCATGGGTCCAAATGGACTCTTATGGGTCTGTAAGGGTGTATTGGGGTCACAGAGACAAAAAAATAAATATTAAAAAAAGGGGGGGAAAAGTAATCAAATGGGGGTCTGTGGATTAATGCATATCAAACTGGGGGTTCATTAACCCTACCTATGATTAGGTTAATAATAGCTAATAACAAAGCTTCATTTCTGTCTGGTATATGAAATTATACTAAAAGCTGAAGAAAATAATGAAAGCTCAGAGATGACATCTCTTACCTTTGTAGTATATGTAACTAATAAGATACATGAGGGTCTCAGGATCCAGGTCTTCCACTAGTTGGTCTATCTTGCCGTGGGTCTTCTCCCCTACATACTTGTTGATGGTAGCAGCACTCTCTGTGGGATTGGTAAAGTCCACACTGAACCCATCGGCCAGGTAGGACTGACTCAGGGTCTGCAGGAACTCAGGCCGTGGCTTGAACTTATTGTCCACAAACACTGCGGTTCCTGCACTGATGTCTTCTGATGAAGTCTTGTCGGCTGCGGTCAGAAGTCCATGGAAGGCCTGGTCTACGTCAGCCTGGTTCAGCACGGAGCTGTTGAAGCCCAGACCACTGAAGAGCTGCTGGTGGGTTTGGCCCCTGGCCCCTACAGACAAGGCTGCCAGGGCCAGGCTGACACTTGCAGGTGAGAAGAAGATGTTCTTGCCTTGGTTGTCCGTCTGAGCAGCCAGTTGCCTGTACAGGTTGAAGGCAAAACCTTTGTTTGCTGATGTCACCATGGAGAGGCTGTTTGCAGCCTGGTCTGCACTGTTATCTTCACGACCTGAAGTTGATGGGTTAGATCTGTTAAAGAAAATAGGAGGGGGGTGGCCGGGCGGCCATTACCTTAAAGGTAGGGTAAGTGATTTGCTTTGGTTAAAATAAGTGTTAAATAGCTCTATATTCTGATAGTATTCATTGCTATAGAGTGTTTGTTCAGTATTAGGAGTCTCCTTGTCTCTCCACCTCTTTATTAAACAGAAAATGCATTTTCGTTTCAGTTTCAGTTTCATTTCCAATTTTATCCAACCAGGACAGAGAACTCAATCAGGATACAGATTAAACAAGTGAAATTGGAAGTGATGACACTAAGAAATGAGCAGGCAAAATTGGAACTGGAACACTATACAAATTAAGCTTAAAAATGGGTACTTTCTCCTGATTGGCTGAGATTTTGACACCTACCGAAAAATGTATCTTCTGTTTATTAAAGAGCTGGAGAGACAGGGAGACATCTGTTACTGAAAAAACACTCTATAGCAATTATTACTATCAGAATATAGTATTTTAACCTTTTAACAAAATACTTTTTGTTTTAAACAAAAAATATCACTTACCCTACCTTTAACCACTTAAAGCAGAATACCACTCATTTTCAACATTAAACCATGTCATAACATAGAGCTGCTGTATAAGAAAAAGCCCCCCCCCCCCCTTCTATGTCACCTAGAACTGGAGAATTGATTGTTGGGGTCATGTGATCAGTGCCATACGGAAGGTGTACTCTTTGGCCACGCCCTCTAGGCTGCCTCATTCACTGCTCACAGGTTCTCATTGGAAACAAGACCGCAAGGACTTAATTGAAAGACCTATTAAAAAAAAGGATTATCCTTATCCTTATCCACTAGAATGATGAATTTCACTTCCAGATGAAACAGTGCGACTTAAGACTTGTTAGAGCATTTGTTAGAGCATTTTCAGCCAATGGATTTCTAATGTCTACAAGTACAATGTCTTGTGAAATGTGATATATAACCATATGACATATTCTAGGCAACATAGAGAAGGGGGGGGGGGACTTTTTATTTTTATTTCCACACAACAGCTCTAAGGTATATTATGACATGGTTCAATGTTGAAAATGAGTGGTATTCCCCTTTAAACCCTACAATTCATATGACAAATAGCAAAAACAGCTGATCTACAAGCTCACAACATTTATTTGGCATTGCAATGCATTGTGTGCTTGTAGATCTATTTTTTGCAAACCAAAATAGGGACACCAGGGTTAACGTGGTTACATGTACATTTCTCAAAACAAAAAAAGACTGACCAAGCAGAGATAAAACAAATCCTCCACTGACCATAACAATGAGTGACCAGAGTGTCAGGGACCCGACCCGGGTAATACTTGGACCAATAAGCGGAGCACAGAACCAGGAGTTTGCAGAAATAATATCCTTTACTTCAGGTCTTAGTTACACAGAAACAACGATACACCTCGGCAGAGGGAAAAGTAACAAAGGCCACGGCAGGAACAAACACAGGGAGAGTAGAACAAGGTACAAACGAACAGTAGGTCACTCGACATGAAGTTATCACAAAGCACTGGGCCAACAGAGAACGCCTGGTTAAAAGGCAGAGTCAATTGTCAATCAGTGGCCAGCGCGCAGCTGGGCGCACAGCTGTAGCCTGTCTCCTCATCACCAGGAAGAAAAGGGGGAAAGAGCGAGCCACAGAGGAAAGACAGGGGGCGGGGCTGAGGACAGGGTCAGAGTGTGACAGTACCCCCTCTTTTAAGGACGGATTCCAGACGTCCTCAGAACAAGGACGGGGGGGGGGGGGGGGGGGGGAGGATAAGCCGCCAGGGCTCAGGCAACGGGTGGAGCCGAGGGTACTGGCAGATGACCTCCGAAAAGAGGGAGGAGGCGAACCCCGGCAGCGACGAAGAACAGGACCAAGGGCAGCACCGCTGAGGACGGCTCCTTAACGGGACCCACCAAACTCGAGTCGGATCCAGAACCGCTCCAACCTCAGCGGCCTGTCAGCAGCCCGTCGCCGCTGCCCGGGGGGGGGGGGGGGGGGGGGGGGGAGGCTCTGAGAGAAGAACACAAACACACAGACACACCAGGCCTGGGCCAAGCCCAGACCCAACACACACACCAGACCAACCAAAACAGCAAGGGCAGAGAAAAGGAAAACACACAGGTGAGAGACAGGAAACCAACTGGAAAACACACTGAAATAAAAAGGAACCATAAAGGTAAAAAGAACTGGGCTACGGCCCTACAACCAGTAGGAAAAACACTGGATCAAGGTAAAACATTCCTAAAGTGCCTTTGACGGGCAAAAGGCCCCACAACAGCAGAAACACACCGAATCAAGGCAAACATTCTTAAAGACTTAGACGGGCAAACGGCCCTACAACCAGTGGAAAACACACTGGATCAAAGGGAAACATACAAAAAGTGCCTTAGATGGGCAAAAGGCCCCAACAGCAGAACAACACCGGACCAAGGCAAACATTCATAAGGACTTAGACGGGCAAACGGCCCTATAACAGGCTGAAACAAAAAGACAAAAAGGAAAAACTAATAAGTGTCCCGTACGGGACGTATGGGACATTTGAGGAGAAAGTGGTCAGAGCGACCGCAATACAAACATAACTTATTCTTAAAGCGGCGCTCCCTTTCCTCCCGAGACTGGCGCCCCGGCTCCAGGTGTGGAGAGTGACCGCGGCCTTCTCTCCCTCCGGACGGGAAGCGAGCCCGTGCTCCGGCCGGAGACAGGCGACGAATCCTCCTCTCCGCGGGAGAATGCCGGCGGCGACCCTCTCTGTCCGGGGACAAACGATGATTCTCTCTCTCCGCGGAGGCGGCTTGGCGGCGGCCATCTCTGTCCGCTCTCCCCGGAGACAGACGACGCACCTCTCTCTCCACGGGAGGAGGCTGGCGACGGATCTCTCTGTCCGGGGACAAACGATGATTCTCTCTCTCCACGGAGGCGGCTTGGCGGCGGCCATCTCTGTCCGCTCCTCCCGGAGACAGACGACGCACCTCTCTCTCCACGGGAGGAGGCTGGCGACGGATCTCTCTGTCCGGGGACAAACGATGATTCTCTCTCTCCACGGAGGCGGCTTGGCGGCGGCCCTCTCTGTCCGCTCTCCCCGGAGACAGACGACGCACCTCTCTCTCCAGCGAACGGCGCCGGCGGCGACTCTCCCTGTCCGGCGACCCACGACGGGTTCTCGACACGGAAGTAGACCGCCCACGGCGTTCCCTCCCCAGTGACAAACGGCGCCGCTCCCTCACCCGGGCCGGCGAACAACGCTGCTCTCTCTCTGGGGACCGGCGTCGGTTCCCTCCCTTGGCAGAAGGCGAATGTCCGCCCTCCTCTGAACGAAGTTCCCACTCCTTGGCCAGGAACTCATGAACCATGTGGTCCCACCCATCCGGGACCGCGGCCCAGGCTCCCGCTCCATCGCTGCTGGAGGTCCTTGCTGAGCCGGCTCGCTCGCCAACGGCTCCCACCTCCCGTGGACCGGCAGCGCCGCTCGGCTCCTCCTCCTCCTCCCTCGGGTCTGTTTGGACCGACGCGTCAGCTGATGACGCCCGTTGGGGCCCCGCCTCCAGCGTACGAACCCGCTGCAAAACTCCCTGGACTCTGGCCCGGATCCCCGCCTGGCCCTCCAAAACGCTGACCTCCAGCGCGTCCAAGCGAGCGTCCATCCGGCCCAGGGAGTCCAACGCCACTAGCCGCGCCTCGACCCGGACCAGAGAAATATAGATCTCACCCAAGGTGAGCTGCTGTAACTCCAGGACTCCAACCCCCGGCCCGTGCTCCGCGGGGTCCATGAATGGCTTTGTGATACTGTCAGGGACCCGACCCGGGTAATACTTGGACCAATAAGCGGAGCACAGAACCAGGAGTTTGCAGAAATAATATCCTTTACTTCAGGTCTTAGTTACACAGAAACAACGATACACCTCGGCAGAGGGAAAAGTAACAAAGGCCACGGCAGGAACAAACACAGGGAGAGTAGAACAAGGTACAAACGAACAGTAGGTCACTCGACATGAAGTTATCACAAAGCACTGGGCCAACAGAGAACGCCTGGTTAAAAGGCAGAGTCAATTGTCAATCAGTGGCCAGCGCGCAGCTGGGCGCACAGCTGTAGCCTGTCTCCTCATCACCAGGAAGAAAAGGGGGAAAGAGCGAGCCACAGAGGAAAGACAGGGGGCGGGGCTGAGGACAGGGTCAGAGTGTGACACAGAGGACCTCAATGGGCTTATTGTGTTTTAGCATTGTTTTGCAACATCTGTGCCACAGTGCCTTTTGTGTTGCAAACTGTTAATAAAGTATTCAATCAATCAATCAATCAATCAATCAATCAATCAATCAAGGAGGGACATTAACCCTTTAAGACCGGGAACGCATCTGTGTCATTTTTAGATTTCTTTGGCTATTCAAAAATAGCGGATATACAAGCTCATAGCACGGCACCGAGTGCCGTGCTATGAGCTTGTAGATATGTATATATGATAAGTTTGTATATAATTATGCTATTTTTTTTTTTATCGTGAATTATTTTAGCAAATTATTGAATATATATATATATTTTTGTAAAAGCGAACATTTGTAACTCAAATCTTTGCTTCTGGGGGTGGGGTCCCTGGAACAACATCATTTGAGGTGTGGGGGCCAAATCCATATAATTTTGGGGGTCCTTGACATGAAAAAAGTTTGAGAACCACTGATTATTATTGATTATTGATGATTATTATAGCAACATGTTTTTCCCCAAAACTGTTAGGATTTAGAAGAGATTTGTAGAATCCCCCAGAAGCAAAGTAAAAAATGTTTGCTTTTAAAAATAGCAGATCTACAAGCTCATAGCGCGGCACTCGGTGCCGCGCTATGAGCTTGTAGATCTGCTATTTTTGAATAGCCAAACGAAATCTTAAGTGACACAGATGCGTTCCTGGTCTATAAGCAGAGGCATGGATCCTCTCCATCAAATCCAACCCTGGTCAGCTCTGTTACCTTCATGTCCTGCATGGTGATGACCTGTACCCACACACACCAGTTACCTTCATGTCCTACATGGTGATGACCTGTACCCACACACACCAGCGCTGATAGAATCCACACCAACACGGCTCCTTGCATCATGGTGAACTGAGACAAAGGTTCAAAAGGTTCCCATCAGTCAATAGTTCACTCACTGTTAACTAAACAAACCTTTCAATCTAGCGGGTCTCTGTCTGGAACTACCATGAATGTGTTGTAGTCCATTCACAGATCAAATATGAAGTAGAATGACTCCAAATACATCATGTTTCCGATGGTCGATTAGATATTTCTTTAATGGACAATTGAAATGGACAAAAGCGGTTCAGCATTCTCTAATTCAGAAGTTCTATCTTAAATTGAAGATTCCAACGTCAATGCTGGCAAGTCCTCAATAACCAAGTATCACAAAACTGAAACGGGTAAATTATGCTTCATTGTATGGCAGGTTCACTGTGCCATACGCTGAGAAAATAACTGATTTTAATGAGAAAATAACTGATTTTAATGAGAAAATAGCAGATTTTAATAAGAAACTAACTGATTTTAATGAGAAAATAACTGATTTTAATGAGAAAATAACTGATTCTAATGAGAAAATAACTGATTTTCAAGTAGATGTAAATATTTTCGGCGAGCAACACTATTTTATGATAAAAAATTATACATTAGCCTAAAGACTTCATATGAAGTACAGTAGGACATTACTCACCTTCCTAATGTGAAGACACCTCACCACAGACTGCTGAGAGACAAAGGAAGGGGAGACGTCCTCTTTTAACAACTGATCAGATCCACTGCACTTTGACATGTTTATTTGTCAATATGTCTCTTATTTGCTCTGCCTCTGTATTTATTCTGTGTAATGATTACTGTTAAACTATCAAGCATGGAATCATGGCTGAGATTACAACAGGAAACGACACAAGTCAGTTCTTCATACTTGCCTCTAAGTCTAAACATATCTGTTACTGCTCTATAATTTACATTAACCACTTTCTACCTGCTGTCCATATTGTGAGCATTTCATATGGAACAATTTAACAAACACAGTGAAAATATTTCTCAATGCAAACACACGTTATCTTGTATATCAGCTATTTTCACTATTTGTGATTAACATGTGCAGTAACATATCTGTCAGGCAGAAACCTCTTATCTACATATTTTAACTTTAGATTTTTTTCCTAAATTAACGCCCTACTTCAAAAGTAGCAGATCTACAAGCTCGAACCACAGCGTGAAGTGACGAGTTTTGAGCTTGTAGATCTGCTGTTTTTATTTGTTTAATCCTGAAACAGTTCTGGACATGTGTTCATCAATCCAGTAGGTGGCAGTATTAGTTTACCTTTTAATTCCAGAGAGTAGTTAGAAAGGGCAAGACCACTTTGGTTTGTGTTGTGTAGTTACCTTGTCATGATGTAACTCTGAAGGTGGGCAAGAAATCAAAGATATTTGCTACATTGATAGAAATTGATGATTCAAAATATGCTCCTCATTGACTTACATTGTACAGTAAAAAAAAACAGCTGTTTTAGCATGTAAATGAATGCAAATAAAGTTGATTCAGACAATATGGAACATCACCAAACCCAGTACTGTTTTGTTTTTTAAATAAAATGTCAATTTCCTGTTGATTTGGCTATTTGAAGATCCGGATTCGGATCCGGATCCGCAGATCCAGTCCAGGTTTCTTCCTAATAAAAATAGTAAAATCAACAGGAAGTTGACATTTCTATTTAAAAAACAAACAGTACTGGGTTTGGTGATGTTCCATATTGTCTGAATCAGCTTTGTTTGTGTTCGTTTACGTGCTAAAAGAGTGACTTTGAGAGATGTTTTACCGTACAATGTAAGTCAATGAGGAGCATGTTTTGAATTATCAATTTCTAATCAATGGAGCAATTATTTTTGATTTCTTGTTCACCTTTAGAGTTACATCATGGCAAGGTAAATACACAACCCAAACCTCTACCAAAGTGGTCTTGTCCTTTAAGTGATAGAAGCTTCTAGATCATGTGACAACAAACTGTCTGGCAGTGAGCTCACAGACCGGTTTGTCCAGCTCAACACACACACACACACACACACACACACACACACACACACACACACACACAGACACAGACACAGACACACACACACACACACACACACACACACACACACACACACACACACACACACACACACACACACACACACACACACACACACACACAAGTTAATATCTCTCTCTCTCTCTCTCTCTCTCTCTCTCTCTCTCTCTCTCTCTCTCTCTCTCTCTCTCTCTCTCTCTCTCTCTCTCTCTCTCTCTCTCTCTCTCTCTCTCTCTCTCTCTCTCTCTATCTGGTTGTTCATGTCATAATGTCTCTCTCTAGTAACTGGTGATGTTTAATAAAGGAATAATTCTGATTGGCTGCTGAGTGAATCAGGAAGTGAAATTAACGTTTGGGGAGTTTCCAGTGAGAAGCTTCAACCACACACACACACACACACACACACACACACACACACACACACACACACACACACACACACACACACACACACACACACACACACACACACACACACACTCTCTCTCACACACACACACACACACACACACACACACACACACACACACACACACACACACACACACACACACTCTCACACACACACACACACACACACACACACACACACACACACACACACACACACACACACACACACACACACACACACACACACACACACACACACACACCTCTGAAGTAACACTTTGATCACATGACATGATGGTATCATCAGTGAGATGTAATGAGGCTTGGATTAGAGGAGCGTCTAGTGAGGGAAATATGTAACAAAAAAAGGCTCAGTTGTTCACTTCCGGCAGAAAGTGTGAAAATTTGCATATGGCATGTTTGAAGTATGCCGATTTCAAATTTTGCCGGATCCAAGCACTTTTCCCATGGGATCTGGTCGTAAAATGAGAATTAAAGATGGCCGCCAACGTTTTTGGTTCAATTAGGTTTTGTATTCCAATCTTTGACACCTCATCACTTTTGAATGTGAAACAAGTTTGTTTTGATGAAATCCAAATTGTAATGCAGCAATACTTTGACATTTTCAGTTTCTGTAGATTAATTTAGCAGATTACGGTCTGTTTTTATGGCAAATATGATTGAAACCAGTGTTACTCCAAAGTGCTTCATCTGAGCCTCATGATGTTGGTGTCTCTACCTATGTTTTCAGGGGTATTCTTTCACATGAGATCATATTACTGGGTTCACACTTATTTAATATTTTTGTAGCAAAACTCATTCTTCAAAAATAGCATATTAGATGGTTGACAGTGCATGTAACGGACCATCAGGAACTTCCAAATGATTCCCCAGATACCCATCGTGAATTTGTCAAGGGGAACTTTGTCATTGCACAAGTTCTCTGCTTTGGCACACGATCAGATGCATGAACAGCAGAACGCTATTGTGAAAGGTGATGGCGGAATTGTTGTAATTACTGAGAACTAGACCATACCCGGTGAAGGTTATTGCACGTCCTGTAGCGCGGTCCCCCCGCGGGTCCCCCCGCGGCACCCCCCGCGGTCACCCCCCCCCCACGGGCAACCCCCCACACACCCCCCCGTCGCGGAACCCCCCGGGTCCCGTCGCAAACACACACACACACACACGCAACGTTTAGCGCGAGTCGTCTCGTGCGCGCCAGCGCACACACACGGGCACATGCGACGCATGCGCAGTTCGTACTGTACTGTACTGTACTGTACTGTACTGTACTGTACTGTACTCTACTGTACTGTACTGTACGGTACTGTACGGTACGGTACGGTACTGTACTGTACTGTACGGTCTGTACTGTACTGTACTGTACTCTACTGTACTGTACTCTACCGTACTGTACTGTACTGTACTGTACTGTACTGTACTGTACTGTACCGTACCGTACCGTACGTACCGTAGACGTTCCTTGCAACACACAAACAGTTCCTTCCGTACATTGCACGAAAGTTGAATGAGGAGTCTGTGATGCGTGTTGATGTGGTGTGGGACACGTAAGGAAGGAACCAGGCTTGGTCGTGGCATCGGCATACCACTCCATGTGACTGAACAGACATCCGTGCCACGAAACTGGAGTAGCTTCCTTCGAGTAGATTCCAACAAAAAGACATTATTCTGCTGCTCTAGAAACAATGGTTGTTCCAGATGGGAAAACACTTCTCACAACCTATGAAGAAGCCCCCCTTCTGATGTTTCTCAACTTCAACCATGTACATACACATGAAGAGGCTGATTCGCGAATGTTGCTACATGCCTGGCACGCCTACCAGCGGGGGAAGAAAGTGAACGAGGCACGCAAGCAGCTATTTGCTCATGGAAATCGCAAAGTGGAAAATATTCCACCCACAAAGGAGGCACTTCGTCATGTGAAGAGAGCAGTATTTCAAGCTGGTCACATCTGGGGACAGTCCCAAATTGCCAACCCAGAGATTCCTTCACCTGCAGATTGGGGATGGGTGAAAAGTTAGGACGATGGCTGGTGTCCATTTTGGACGGCGATGGCAGAGGTGGCGTCTAAAGGGTGTCGAGAGCTGATCAAATGCATGTGTAAAAAAACGGTGTGCTGGAAAATGCTAATGTTTTGCGGCTAATCTACCATGCACAGAACTTTGTGTTTCTGTTCAGGACAATGCTTCCAAGAAGAACAGAGTAGGACAGATTAAATAAACAAGTTAATGAGAAATAAATGTAACGTCCTCCCGGTGGGGGCTCCTCACTGGCAGGTGAGTCAGTAGAATACAACAGCAGTGACAACACACTGTGTGGGGAGGAATCAATTGGCATAATGATATATATAACAATTCGATAAAAGGGTGTACCAAACTTTTCTCAGTTGATTCTTATGTGTTTTTTCCCATAGAATCCATTTCTGCCATGTACATTTTTGTATTGTGCATAATTAATTAGATAATTAGCATATTTGCAGCAAATATGCTAATTATCTAATTAATAAGTCAGACGCTTTGGTCTGACTTCTTGGATCCGGCAATTTTTGAATTCAGCGCCCAAAAATACCCCTAGGTGCAAAATTTCACACTTTCTGCCGGAAGTGAACAACTTTTTCACATATTTCTCCCACTAGTCTGTGAGTTCAGTTTACAGAGGTTCCCGGTTTGATTCCTGACTCCTCCTGGCTTCATGCTGAAGTGTCCTTGAGCAAGGCACTGAACCACTAACTGCTTCTGATGAGCAGGTTGGAGGAAAGCCTGGTATTCATTCTAAAACTGAGCCCTGTGATCCGGTTTAGAAAAAAGGGGGGAGAAAAATAATCGTGTTCCGGTGGTTGGTTCCGGTTGGTGTCACATTGTTTTTGTTCCCCACATAATGTGAATCAGTTACTTTAGTCTCGCTAGTCGCGCTACGAGTTAGTAAAGAGTAAAAGATGAACATACCAAACCATTATTATACCAAAAGAAACAAAACGATTATACCAAACTAAACAAGTTTTAAACTAGGGGAATCATTTTGGAGGCGCACAGCGCTGGAGGTTCCGGTCGTGGGTTCCGGCCGCCTGATGACGTAAAGTTATTTCCACTCCAGACCGGACCAGAAACCTGAAAATGGTATTTGATCCCAGGCTACCTTTAACCACTCTGATGCTCCAAGATGTCACCTTTGACCTTTGACCAAGAAGATGTGGTTGAGTTAGGAGGTCAAATGTGACTCCTTTGTGTGAGAATGTAGAACACCTTAGCTTATAAATGATTAAAAGTAAATTAATAGACTAAATAGACTTTTACTGCACAGCCTTCCAATCCAATGGTCTCTGAGTTCTGTCCATATGAAGTGTTAAACACTGTGTAACACTGCTGTAGAACCATA
>NC_137608.1:52860060-52970060 GCF_963280865.1 Gymnoscopelus braueri | reverse complement strand
GGGGTCCCTGGAACAAAATATTTTGCGATGGGGGTCCGCGGCCAAATACATATCTTGGGGGTCCTTGACATGAAAATGTTTGAGAACCACTGGTCTAAACAGTATAATATCAAACAAATAAATAATCTGTACATTAAAACTATCCAAACTATAGGATGCCAGGTCTACAATGAACCTGGCATCTGTCTACATAACAAAATATCTAAATTACATGTTAACCTTTACATAAGCCTGCAAGGTCATCAAGGCTAGGTCTAGTGCTACAGTCTGAGGTGGAGTCTGAAGAGGAGAGTCTTCAGATTACTATGGAAGATTAGGAGTGAGTCTGCAGTTCTGACTGCAATGGGGAATTTGTTCCACAGTTTGGGAGCCAGAATGGAGAAGAGTCTAGGACGTGTGGAGCATTGTCCAGGGTGTTTTAGAGAAGGGAGAAGAGTCTAGGATGTGTGGAGCGTTGTCCAGGGTGTTTTAGAGAAGGGAGAAGAGTCTAGGATGTGTGGAGCGTTGTCCAGGGTGTTTTAGAGAAGGGAGAAGAGTCTAGGACGTGTGGAGCGTTGTCCAGGGTGTTTTAGAGAAGGGAGAAGAGTCTAGGACGTGTGGAGCGTTGTCCAGGGTGGGTGTTTTAGAGAAGGGAGAAGAGTCTAGGATGTGTGGAGCGTTGTCCAGGGTGTTTTAGAGAAGGGAGAAGAGTCTGGGACGTGTGGAGCGTGGTCCAGGGTGTTTTAGAGAAGGGAGAAGAGTCTAGGATGTGTGTGTTTTAGAGAAGGGAGAAGAGTCTAGGATGTGTGTGTTTTAGAGAAGAGAGAAGAGTCTGGGACGTGTGGAGCGTTGTCCAGGGTGTTTTAGAGAAGGGAGAAGAGTCTAGGACGTGTGGAGCGTTGTCCAGGGTGTTTTAGAGAAGGGAGAAGAGTCTAGGACGTGTGGAGTGTTGTCCAGGGTGTTTTAGAGAAGGGAGAAGAGTCTAGGATGTGTGGAGCGTTGTCCAGGGTGTTTTAGAGAAGGGAGAAGAGTCTGGGACGTGTGGAGCGTGGTCCAGGGTGTTTTAGAGAAGGGAGAAGAGTCTAGGATGTGTGTGTTTTAGAGAAGAGAGAAGAGTCTGGGACGTGTGGAGCGTTGTCCAGGGTGTTTTAGAGAAGAGAGAAGAGTCTGGGACGTTTGGAGCGTTGTCCAGGGTGTTTTAGAGAAGGGAGAAGAGTCTGGGACGTTTGGAGCGTTGTCCAGGGTGTTTTAAAGAAGGGAGAAGAGTCTGGGACGTTTGGAGCGTTGTCCAGGGTGTTTTAGAGAAGGGAGAAGAGTCTAGGACGTGTGTGTTTTAAAGAAGGGAGAAGAGTCTGGGACGTTTGGAGCGTTGTCCAGGGTGTTTTAGAGAAGAGAGAAGAGTCTAGGACGTGTGTGTTTTAAAGAAGGGAGAAGAGTCTGGGACGTTTGGAGCGTTGTCCAGGGTGTTTTAGAGAAGGGAGAAGAGTCTGGGACGTTTGGAGCGTTGTCCAGGGTGTTTTAGAGAAGAGAGAAGAGTCTAGGACGTGTGTGTTTTAAAGAAGGGAGAAGAGTCTGGGACGTTTGGAGCGTTGTCCAGGGTGTTTTAGAGAAGGGAGAAGAGTCTAGGACGTGTGGAGTGTTGTCCAGGGTGTTTTAGAGAAGAGAGAAGAGTCAAGGACGTGTGGAGCGTTGTCCAGTGTGTTTTAGAGAAGGGAGAAGAGTCTAGGACGTGTGGAGTGTTGTCCAGGGTGTTTTAGAGAAGAGAGAAGAGTCAAGGACGTGTGGAGCGTTGTCCAGTGTGTTTTAGAGAAGGGAGAAGAGTCTAGGACGTGTGGAGTGTTGTCCAGGGTGTTTTAGAGAAGAGAGAAGAGTCAAGGACGTGTGGAGCGTTGTCCAGTGTGTTTTAGAGAAGAGAGAAGAGTCTAGGACGTGTGGAGCGTTGTCCAGGGTGTTTCAGAGAAGGGAGAAGAGTCAAGGACATGTGGAGCGTTGTCCAGGGTGTTTTAGAGAAGAGAGAAGAGTCTAGGAAGTGTAATAGTCTGAAGAGGAGAGTCTTCAGATTACTGTGGAAGATTGGGAGTGAGTCTGCAGTTCTAACTGCAAAGAGGAGTTTGTTCCACAGTTTGGGAGCCAGAATGGAGAAGAGTCTAGGACGTGTGGAGCGTTGTCCAGGGTGTTTTAGAGAAGGGAGAAGAGTCTAGGAAGTGTGGAGGGTGAGGGGTTGTAGGGTTGGATCAGGTTTGGGAGCCAATGGAGGGAGAGGAGAACGGGGGAGAGCCGGGAAACGTGAACATTTTGGCTGGTTGAAGACCAAGTGTGTTGCAGCTTTCTGGATCATTTGGATCTCATTTGGATGATGTACAATATAATAATAATAATAATAATAATAATAATAATAATAATAATAATAATAATAATAATAATAATAATAATCATCATCTTCTTTTTCCAGTGGAGCCCAAAGTGACACTGAAGTCAGAGACTCCCCCTCGTCGTGGTGAACACACTCACATGCTGAGGTGCAGCAGCTACGACTTCTATCCTAAAGTGATCCTGGTGACCTGGTGGATAGGTCAAGAACCTTTGACCTCTGGTCTCTCCTATGCCGATCTGTCTGATGGAGACTGGTACTACCAGTACCACTCCTACCTGGAGTACACACCCAGGTACACACCTAACAGACACCTATACATAGAAATACACACCTAATAGACACCTATACATATATTCTTTACAAATAAAACGAGTGTTACTCACTTGCTGAAAATGGCCCATTAATTGGTAGGCTAATATTAAGTCACACACACACACACACACACACACACACACACACACACACACACACACACACACACTCGATTCCTCCTCCCGAGTCCCGTGTTTATCACCAGTCTACTCCAGACACAACCACGCAGCAAGCTCGTCGTCGTGCAAGCATGACGAACGCACACAGAGACCCGCGAGCGAGTGTGCTATACATGAATACACACACAGGAATACGCTATAACGTGCATATCTCGTTACTAAGTTTCTTCTGCCTCTTGCCTTCCTATTTTTTGGGGAGGGAATAGTGGAATACACAATAAACACTAGAGCGGAGGAGAGCCCAGCGGGGCATTCACGCTCCTACACAAAAATAGTCAAACAATTTTTTTTCTCCAAAAAACTAAATAGCAACAAAGATCAACCGATCAATGTGTCGAATCGCGGGGCGTTTCAGCGTGTAGATCGGCTACTTTCGCAATCTGTCCTAATGTTAGTGCTAATTAACAGCTGCTCACTCACTGCCAGACCGGGCGGGGAGGAGGGGCCGCTTCAGCTCTGAGCAGATCCACATGGACACACATTCAACTTGAGGACACACGCACGTTATTTTAGGCGCAGAAAATATCAGTATAAGCTTATCGTATTGCCTATAACGGTCTAATGCTATGGTGCCTAATTGTAGTGTGTGTGTGTGTGTGTGTGTGTGTGTGTGTGTGTGTGTGTGTGTGTGTGTGTGTGTGTGTGTGTGTGTGTGTGTGTGTGTGTGTTACAGATCAGGAGAGAAGATCACATGCATGGTGGAACATCCCAGCCTGACCGCGCCTATCAAGATGGACTGGGGTCAGTTACAGTAATCTACTGTATTCTACTGTATTCTACTGTAATCTACTGTATTCTACTGTATTCTACTGTAATCTACTGTATTCTACTGCATTCTACTGCACTCCAGGCGCGTATCGTCATTGGGGCCAACGAGGCCATGGCCCGGTCTGTAAACCCAGCTTGTGCCTGTGTAGGGGCAAGATCCAGGGGGAAAAATAAAAATCAACATTAGCAGCCTCTCACCCTATTCTGTTGTAGCTGACCACAGAAAGTTGCCTTTGTTTTCAAATGGGGCTCATTTGCATTCGGCCGAATTGTTAATGAGTGGCCATTCAAAAACAGTTTAGCCGTCAAACCGGTTCTGGCCCGGTCAACGTTAGACTCCACCAAACGCCACTGCTGCACTCTATTGTATTCTACTGCACTCTACTGTATTCACATTCTACTGTATTCTACTGTAATCTACTGTAATGTGTTACACTACACTCTGTTTTAAGGGTTCAAGGATTCTTCTCTTTTTGTAACTGAAG
The DNA here is from genome assembly GCF_963280865.1 of Gymnoscopelus braueri. Taxonomy (NCBI): domain Eukaryota; kingdom Metazoa; phylum Chordata; class Actinopteri; order Myctophiformes; family Myctophidae; genus Gymnoscopelus; species Gymnoscopelus braueri. Next base: position 52,965,963 of record NC_137608.1, on the reverse strand, counting down.
GAACATTTGTTTTGTAGAAAGGAAACACAGCAATCTAATTAAAAACAAGACACAATAATAATACAGACACCAGAAATAAAAATCAATACAAATACATTAAAACATCCTAAAAAAGTTACCATTCTAATAAGAAGGTCATGACAGGAGCATCACCTACTTAAAGTGTCTTGTCTAGATGATGAGGTACATCATCTTTATTTACTAATGGCTGCAGGTACAAAGACATTTATAGAAATTATAGAATTTCCACATCAGGGACAGAAGCTGCTGGAGTGAAGGGGCTGAAAGTGACTGTAAAGTATGAGAACAGTCCTGAGAGATATATATTTATATATATTTAAAGCGAACATTTGTAACTGTCAAATGTCTCAACAAATGTCTCTGTTTCAAAAATAGCAGATCTATATAGTATAAAATAATTTAAAAAATAAAAAAATAGCAGATCTGCTATTTTTGAAAAGCCTAAGTATAAAATAATAGTTATAGCTCAAATCTAAAATGACACAGATGATTCCATGTCAGAGTCAGTGAAGAACAAGGTGTTTTAATCTACTGTAATAATATAATTCATATAATATTTGTATTATCAGATGACTCCATGCCAGAGTCAGTGAAGAACAAGGTGGCCATGGGAGCATCAGGTCTGGTTCTGGGTCTGGTCTTGTTCCTGTCTGGATTCATCTACTTCCAGTGGAAGAAACGAGGTGATTAACATGTTTAATTAACATGTTTGATGAACATGTTTAATTAACATGTTTAATTAATAAATCTACTAACAGTGGAAGAAATGAGGTCAGGTCAACAGAGGATCACATGACATGTGGAACCCTCACAGAAATGCAAACAAACAAACATGTAAAGCCACAACCTAAATTGGTTTATATTGGTTTAGAACCTTAACCGGTTTAGACCAGTTTAGACGACCTTGTTAGAGGTCAAAGTGTGTTCTATGTTGTCACATTTAGTCTTAAATAAGAGTCAAATGTTCAAATTAGTTCTGATGCGATCCTGATGACTAAACCCTAATGTTGTTGTGTTATTGTGTTGTGTTATTGTGTGTACATTTATGCATTTTATGGAAAAATGCACACAATACAGTACATAGGATTTATTTGTGTTTAACTGTCTCTCTTCTTCTTCTATCAGGTCGTATTCTGGTGCCGACAACCAATGATGAGAATCTTTAGACTCCTCCCACACACCCAGGTTCACTTCCTCTTTCTTTTTACTAAACTTTTTTAGATATACATTTATACAGTTTTAATGTATAAAAGTGTATAAAACTATAAAACATACACAAAACAACATGCTTGTGTAAGAAGTGAAACAATCCTGGTAAACCATCCCGGTCGTGTGAATTCACATCATCATGTGTCTTCTGCTTAATTTCTTATAATAATGAATCTAATAATAACATTTAATAATCAAATGATTTGTTGTATCAGACAACACTGATGTCAATGTGGTCAGATGGGGGGGGGGCAGTGGCGTAACTGAGGGGTAGCAAGTGATGCGGTGCGGGGGGGCCACCAGCAGGGGGGGGGGGGCGAAATTTTTGTTGTTTCACAACGTGAAACTCCCGCGGGGAGGCCCCGCGATTCTGTGTTACGCCACTGGGGGGGGGGGGGGGGGGGGGGGTCCTCTTGGTGAACCGTGTAGTTCGGACCATTCATCATCAATCAAATATAAACACGTTTTACATGACGAAGGAGTTTAGATCCCATAGCCTGAGAGGACGTTCAGGTGACTCAGTCAGGAAGTGAAGAGACGACACAATGCAGGCAAACTCTGAACCAATCATTTGAACACAACATTTCAGTGAACTGTACCAATGATTCAGTACATTGAACACAACATTTCAGTGAACTGTACCAATGATTCAGTACATTGAACACAACATTTCAGTGAACTGTACCCAATGATTCAATACATTGAACACAACATTTCAGTGAACTGTACCAATGATTCAGTACATTGAACACAACATTTCAGTGAACTGTACCCAATGATTCAGTACATTGAACACAACATTTCAGTGAACTGAACCCAATGATTCAGTTAGTTGAAAACACTGATCATTCCATCACTAACAGGATCAAAGACAGAACCTTGTGCTCCAAAGGAGAGTGTTCTACCAACTGAGCTGCCCTTCCTACTAAGATACACTATTGACTAAGTATTGGTCAAATGTTGTTTGAATGGACTGAGTTGTTTCTACTTTGATGGTTACTGTAGTTGCAGTGAAGGTGCTGGGAGATTAGGTTTTTAAGTAGTTTACTAATAACTTGTTAATAATCTTTTCACTATTTATAGCATAGTTTTAAATCATTAAATCATTAACCGACTGTTTAACATGAATAATGTTATGAATAACACATCATTTATTTAAACTAATAATTTATGAATGATTAATTTACTATTATAAGAGAAGGTTATTCTAAAGTGTTAACATGTTCACACAGTTAATACATTCTGATTCTTATTGGTCTATTGTCTTTTCACAGAACACCTGGGTGTGAGAGGAAGAAATACATGCGTGTCCAATCAGCTTTTAAATAGTCGTAACAGCAGCACAATGATGACATCATCAACCTTTTAGGGTTAAGGTTAGGTTTAGGCATAGTTTTTGTGAATTTAAAGGTTAGTGTTAAGGTTAAGGTTAGGTTTATAGGCATAGTTTCTGTGAGTTTATGGTTAGGGTTAAGGTTAGGTTTAGGCATAGTGTTTGTGAAGTTAAAGGTTGGGGTTAGTGTTAGGTTTAGGCATATTTTTGTGAGGTTAAAGGGGTTTGGGTTAAGTGTGGGTTTAGGCATAGTGCTTGTGAGGTTAAAGGTCAGGGTTTAGGAGCCACCTGGGCGACACACCAAAGGAAATGGGAGTCCCAATTAGTGTGGGCGGTTCATCAAATGACTTTGTATAGTTTCTGTCGTCAGAAAACACAAACATAATATTTCAGTTCTAAACTATATTGAAACATTAAATACATGATCACACACATAATCAGAGTTCTTCATAACATTAATATTAATATCCATTTGAATGGAAGTCAGTCAGCCATGTTTGTGAAAAAAGGTTTTATTATTTTATAATTGACCATAAGTCATTTATTATGTAATAATATATAATGTGTGATAATTCGTGTGTTAAGATCATTATGACATCACTGTTTCCCTGTGATGGGTGGACCTGATCCTCTAGGCTGGTCTGAGGTGATGGGTGGACCTAGACCCTCTAGGGTGGTCCGAGGTGATGGGTATACCCGGGTCCACCCAAATTAGACAATGGTGGTCCGCCACAGTCTATGAAATTAATGGGAAACACTGATGACATGCAATAATTTATATTAAGTAATGATTTATATGTAATGATTTATATGTAATCACTAATCACGAGCAGGGGAGCAGATCTCATTACTACTTAGGAGGGAACCACAAACAAGGAATCTTCTCATCAATAATATCACCAACATAGAGCTAATGCTAGGATTCTAAACTAACTAATAATGGTCACAATGATTACAGTTTGTCTGACATCTGACAAACACAACACCAAATCCATGTTCAATGCATGAAACAAACTATAATGTTATGATGTAAATAATCCATTATAGGTTGACGTCACATGACTTAATAACAAACACATTAACATGGCTCCATGTTTAACTGCAGGACTTACAAACATTGATACTTTCACATTAATTCACATCATTTGAGATTTGATTTAATTTGATTTTGGTAAAAGATATACGAGCAAAATCACAAAACTTAAACCTAGGATAACACATTAAAGCGTAATGAAACACTTGTTTCCAATGTGGTCCTGCAGCATAACTAAAGTAAATAGTCCAATAAATGTATTTGAATTGCCATGAGGTTTTAATTATTCATTTTAATTATGTTAATTAGGAGAATGAGCGCTCTGCGTTATGACAGTGACACGATGAGTTAACAACAATAACAGAAAGGTTGTGCAAACTTTACTAAAATAAAGAACAAAATATGTCTATTTCAGACAGTTTAGATATTCCTTGGTCAGTATTATTTATCTTTCCGTTTTTCAGCTCCACTGTTGTGTTTCTATCCGTTCATATTGGCTGAACTTCACTCATTAAACTAGTTAACAGCTCTGTGGACAAGTGATGAAGATGATGATGATGAAGCTTATGGATTCATTCATTTGGCAGTTGTTGATGATCAGGACACACGGGTAGCAAAAACAAAACCTTCACAAAGTATTGTGTTTACTGTATGTGAGAATGATTTCAAAAGTGGAATCAGCTTATATTATATATAGATTTTAAATGATGTCATTTATTTAAAGATACTTTATTGGAGGAACATGTCAGACATGTCCCCTCCTTCCCCCCTGGGATCTGCACCCCTGATCATGAATGGTTTGAAGTTCAGATGTTCGATTTTGGCTTTAATTTGCTTGGTTTGAATGGAATGTCACAATATCAATAAAGTTTTATGTTGAAAGAATTGTCCTCTTAATCCATGACGTACGCTGCATCTCTAGTAAAGGCTTGATACTTGGTTGCGTGTGGTGTCACGCACCGAATGGCAGATCTACAAGCTCACAACGTGTCGCAGCACGATGTGCTGTGAGCTTGTAGATCGGCTATTTTCACTACTTCTTAAGTTCTTAAACATTTATTTTGAATTTATGGAATATCTTACATTTTCGGCATTCATTTATGTAATGTCAGAATGTGTTTTTAATTCATGAGAATGTTTTTTTATAATTTAAAACAAAATGTAGGAAATAAAAAAAAATAAAGGTGATATTTTACTCGCGACCCCAAAACATTTACCCATGACCAACAAATGGGTCCCGACCCCACTGTTTGGGAACCACAGACATAAATGATATGCATACACGTGTGCATATAATTATGTGTATATATATAATAATCCCAAAGACCATCCTTTGTATGACAGAGATGCTGTTCAAATCAATGCTTACAGAATCAATACAATTGTCAGGGATTAATAATAATACATTTTATTTGTATTGCACTTTACATTTAAACAAACCTCAAAGTGCTACAGTGCAGAATAAAAACATGTGCATAGAACAATCTAAAAAAGGAGGGTCTTAAAAAAACTATTAAAAAAATCACACCCAGTGTGAAATGAGCGGTGTATATCACAGTGATGGAAGTTCACTTTTTTTTTTAAGTGCGTGGTGCTATTTATAGGTTATGAATTTCATCATGCGTCTCGCTAGCCAATCACAGTACTGAGCAAAGGGTCTGAATACTTATCAGCCAATCACAGTACAGGTTATGGATTTCATCATGCGTCTCGCTAGCCAATCACAGTACTGAGCAAAGGGTCTGAATACTTATCAGCCAATCACAGTACAGGTTATGGATTTCATCATGCGTCTCGCTAGCCAATCACAGTACTGAGCAAAGGGTCTGAATACTTATCAGCCAATCACAGTACAGGTTATGAATTTCATCATGCGTCTCGCTAGCCAATCACAGTACTGAGCAAAGGGTCTGAATACTTATCAGCCAATCACAGTACAGGTTATGGATTTCATCATGCGTCTCGCTAGCCAATCACAGTACTGAGCAAAGGGTCTGAATACTTATCAGCCAATCACAGTACAGGTTATGAATTTCATCATGCGTCTCGCTAGCCAATCACAGTACTGAGCAAAGGGTCTGAATACTTATCAGCCAATCACAGTACAGGTTATGGATTTCATCATGCGTCTCGCTAGCCAATCACAATACTGAGCAAAGGGTATGAATACTTATCAGCCAATCACAGTACAGCGACCCCAACCCCACTTATAGGAGCGGCTACACCGCTCAAAAACAAGAAAGAAAACCTAGGGGTTCTGCGTCCTCCCGCCGGGGGCTCCTCACTGACAGGTGAGTCAGTAGCTGTGGCTCATATGAGAAATATCACTGATCTACCTAACGGTGAGGAGCTCTTCCTCAGCAGGGACTGACTCTACGGTGAGGAGCTCTTCCTCAGCAGGGACTGACTCTACGGTGAGGAGCTCTTCCTCAGCAGGGACTGACTCTACGGTGAGGAGCTCTTCCTCAGCAGGGACTGACTCTACGGTGAGGAGCTCTTCCTCAGCAGGGACTGACTCTACGGTGAGGAGCTCTTCCTCAGCAGGGACTGACTCTACGGTGAGGAGCTCTTCCTCAGCAGGGACTGACTCTACAGTGAGGAGCTCTTCCTCAGCAGGGACTGACTCTGTATGAATCAGTACAGTGAGGAGCTCTTCCTCAGCAGGGACTGACTCTGTATGAATCAGCAGTTTGTCAGAAACTGGGGCTTATTTTTAATGATCATGTATTTACAGTAGGGACGCACAGTAGGACTGACGTTATCATTTCATTTCTTTGTTATAACTATTAACCACTTTAATGCTGGCACTAATCAAAACATATTCTTAAAAACAAATAGCAGATCTACAAGCTAACACGTGTTACTTGATGACGTGGGTTTGTAGATCAGCTATTGAAAGAATGTATTAAAAGAAAGCATCCATCGCATCATCAGTTAGTCAAAGCCATCATTGCCGGGCTCTGTGAAGATAAGAAAGACATAAAATATATATGAGGAAATAGATTGAATATCCAAAGTATATCTAAAATGTATTGAAAATATTCATCCAAAATGTAAAGTCAAAATAAATGTACAGAGAACATCAGAACTGACATTCACGTGTGAATTAATGTCTAGAGAGCTAAAGACCACACCCCAACCTGAGACGTCAGTTATTTTTATTAGTTTTTGTTAAGCAGGTTTGTTTAAGTTGTGATTTTGAAAAGAATATATATATTTTTTAACTTTTTATTTCATTTCACAGGAGAAAAAGAACAGGTACAGGACATTACACAGAACATCGGATATGTTTGTTTTATACAATCAATGATCACATCTTCTGTTCTTTTATTTTTAGTTACTAAACAGATGAAATTATTACATCGCCTGCCATTTCCTCTCATCATTTTTGAAACTTTGATTGATTGAATACTTTATTAATGTTTGTAAACAGTACAGAGGTACGATGATTGCTAAAATGATAACACAAAAATCCCTAGGGTATCGTTTCCATTATGGTCCTGTGTATTCAATTCATCAAGACATTTAAAGACATCAACTTGACTAACCTTTCTCCACATGCACCTGATCCGCTCTCACAATGAGCTCCTTTGAGGCACCGCTGGTATCACTGCAACACATATTTGTATCATATTTACCACAGAGATGTGATTTAGTCATTTCATCTCACATTTCATCTAATATCAGAGACAATCATGTCTCTGACAATCAGAGACATAGACAGTAAAACACTTTCATATCTGGCTTCATAAATGTTTGAAACCAATTTTTTTAAAGGAATCTATACAGGTAACTTACTTTGTTGGCGCTCTAATCTGGTCTCTCCTGGAATGGAAAGGGACAACATTTAACATTTCAAGATAAAAGCTTTGGCTTTACTGGCTTACAGAGAGACTTGAATTTACATTTTGAAACAGTAGTGGGAGAAATATGTGAAAAAGTTGTTCACTTCCGGCAGAAAGTGTGAAATTTTGCACCTAGGGGTATTTTTGGGCGCTGAATTCAAAAATTGCCGGATCCAAGAAGTCAGACCAAAGCGTCTGACTTATTAATTAGATAATTAGCATATTTGCTGCAAATATGCTAATTATCTAATTAATTATGCACAATACAAAAATGTACATGGCAGAAATGGATTCTATGGGAAAAAACACATAAGAATCAACTGAGAAAAGTTTGGTACACCCTTTTATCGAATTGTTATATATATCATTATGCCAATTGATTCCTCCCCACACAGTGTGTTGTCACTGCTGTTGTATTCTACTGACTCACCTGCCAGTGAGGAGCCCCCACCGGGAGGACGTTACATTTATTTCTCATTAACTTGTTTATTTAATCTGTCCTACTCTGTTCTTCTTGGAAGCATTGTCCTGAACAGAAACACAAAGTTCTGTGCATGGTAGATTAGCCGCAAAACATTAGCATTTTCCAGCACACCGTTTTTTTACACATGCATTTGATCAGCTCTCGACACCCTTTAGACGCCACCTCTGCCATCGCCGTCCAAAATGGACACCAGCCATCGTCCTAACTTTTCACCCATCCCCAATCTGCAGGTGAAGGAATCTCTGGGTTGGCAATTTGGGACTGTCCCCAGATGTGACCAGCTTGAAATACTGCTCTCTTCACATGACGAAGTGCCTCCTTTGTGGGTGGAATATTTTCCACTTTGCGATTTCCATGAGCAAATAGCTGCTTGCGTGCCTCGTTCACTTTCTTCCCCCGCTGGTAGGCGTGCCAGGCATGTAGCAACATTCGCGAATCAGCCTCTTCATGTGTATGTACATGGTTGAAGTTGAGAAACATCAGAAGGGGGGCTTCTTCATAGGTTGTGAGAAGTGTTTTCCCATCTGGAACAACCATTGTTTCTAGAGCAGCAGAATAATGTCTTTTTGTTGGAATCTACTCGAAGGAAGCTACTCCAGTTTCGTGGCACGGATGTCTGTTCAGTCACATGGAGTGGTATGCCGATGCCACGACCAAGCCTGGTTCCTTCCTTACGTGTCCCACACCACATCAACACGCATCACAGACTCCTCATTCAACTTTCGTGCAATGTACGGAAGGAACTGTTTGTGTGTTGCAAGGAACGTCTACGGTACGTACGGTACGGTACGGTACAGTACAGTACAGTACAGTACAGTACAGTACAGTACGGTAGAGTACAGTACAGTAGAGTACAGTACAGTACAGTACAGACCGTACAGTACAGTACAGTACCGTACCGTACAGTACCGTACAGTACAGTACAGTACAGTACAGTACAGTACAGTACAGTACAGTACAGTACAGTACAGTACAGTACAGTACAGTACGAACTGCGCATGCGTCGCATGTGCCCGTGTGTGTGCGCTGGCGCGCACGAGACGACTCGCGCTAAACGTTGCGTGTGTGTGTGTGTGTGTTTGCGACGGGACCCGGGGGGTTCCGCGACGGGGGGGTGTGTGGGGGGTTGCCCGTGGGGGGGGGGTGACCGCGGGGGGTGCCGCGGGGGGACCCGCGGGGGGACCGCGCTACAGGACGTGCAATAACCTTCACCGGGTATGGTCTAGTTCTCAGTAATTACAACAATTCCGCCATCACCTTTCACAATAGCGTTCTGCTGTTCATGCATCTGATCGTGTGCCAAAGCAGAGAACTTGTGCAATGACAAAGTTCCCCTTGACAAATTCACGATGGGTATCTGGGGAATCATTTGGAAGTTCCTGATGGTCCGTTACATGCACTGTCAACCATCTAATATGCTATTTTTGAAGAATGAGTTTTGCTACAAAAATATTAAATAAGTGTGAACCCAGTAATATGATCTCATGTGAAAGAATACCCCTGAAAACATAGGTAGAGACACCAACATCATGAGGCTCAGATGAAGCACTTTGGAGTAACACTGGTTTCAATCATATTTGCCATAAAAACAGACCGTAATCTGCTAAATTAATCTACAGAAACTGAAAATGTCAAAGTATTGCTGCATTACAATTTGGATTTCATCAAAACAAACTTGTTTCACATTCAAAAGTGATGAGGTGTCAAAGATTGGAATACAAAACCTAATTGAACCAAAAACGTTGGCGGCCATCTTTAATTCTCATTTTACGACCAGATCCCATGGGAAAAGTGCTTGGATCCGGCAAAATTTGAAATCGGCATACTTCAAACATGCCATATGCAAATTTTCACACTTTCTGCCGGAAGTGAACAACTGAGCCTTTTTTTGTTACATATTTCCCTCACTACAGTGATCACTATGAATGTGGAACCACAAAAGTTACATAGCTCTTTGTCACCAAAATGTACTTAAAACACACCTTTTACAACAGAAGAAGAAGAGCAGTGCTCCACCTGTTATCAGCAGCAGACAAACTAAAACAACCAGAGAAGAAAAGGTCAGATACTTGAGGAATGACAATCAGATTCACACTTCACAAACACTTCCATTCCCTGAGCACATTATGCACCAACAAAGGGATAAGTGCAGGCACGTGCACACATAGATAGGAGGCTTGAACCCCTGCCCTTTTACCCGTCTGTAAAAAGGGCCCTTATGTTCTCTCCAGACCATGGATGCAGCATTTACTAAATGGTGAAGGAAATGTAAATGTCTCCTTTCCATGTCGTACCTGAAGGCAGCATTCAAGAGTATTGTCTTTACTGAACTCTCAGGAACTTGAATACAGCGTTTCATATTGAAAGAATTGTCCTCTTAATGCATGCTGTATGCTGCATCTCTAAAGGTTTGATTATACTTAAGTTGAGTGCGGCGTCAGGCACTGAAAATAGTCGGTCTATAAGCACAAAACGCGTCCCAGCACAACGTGTTGTGTGCTTGTAGATCGGTTAATTTTACAAAATTGCGCTTTTAGGAATTTCTGCCCCTCCAACATTCTCTGCACGGCCCTGGACAGCTGGTTACTCACCACACACACACACACACACACACACACACACACACACACACACACACACACACACACACACACACACACACACACACACACACACACACACACACACACACACACACACACACACACACACACACACACACACACACACACACACACACACACACACACACACACACACACACTATGGGAATAATATCAAGATAAAAAGTTGGGTGGAAAACATGAGGGGAATCTGGGATAGATTGTAAAGTATTTAAAATACTGGCAGGCAAGGCAAGGCAGTTTTATTTGTAAAGCACATTTCAACCAGGCAATTAATTCAATGTGCTTTACACAGAACATCAAGGAAACACAATTAAACTGCAAGGACACAAAGAGAAAGCTGTAAACGTGGGTTGCAGCAGTGTAACTAGAAGATAAATAATTACAATAAGAATCTATTAGGTTATATAAAACTACAGATCTTGTACAAAATGTGACTTTTTTATTTTGTTATCAATCATTCTATAAGAATTGTATTATTGTATTACTATTTTATATGTTTGTTTTTCCATGCACATAAAGCAACTTCATTTGTATTATTTTGGGTAAGGGTTACTTTTGAACTTCTCCTCAGGGTTCAATGAAGTGAATGTATTCTAATGCACACAGAAGCACTGACCACCAAGCATGATGCACTGTCTACGACACAGTAAGCATGATGCACTGTCTACGACACAGTAAGCATGATGCACTGTCTACGACACAGTAAGCATGATGCACTGTCTACGACACAGTAGTTGCACCTCACCTCATTCTGTTAATGTCAGAAAGTCCAGCCTTCCAGCCCTGACAGACAGAGACAGACAGCTGAGAAGCAGACAGCTGTGAAGCACAGAAAAGCCGTACAGTAGAGACGAGAGCAGAAGCAGATTGAGTTAATTAGTAGCAGGAGGCAGAATCTTGCTTTCTACATATTTTGTAAAGACATAGACAATGTTAATTTCGTCGACTAAAAGACATAGACAGTGTTAATTTCGTCGACTAAAAGACATAGACAGTGTTAATTTCGTCGACTAAAAGACAGACATTGTTAATTTTGTCGACTAAAAGACAGACAGTGTTAATTTCGTCGACTAAAAGACAGACAGTGTTAATTTTGTCGCCTAAAAGACAGACAGTGTTTATTTCGTCGACTAAAACTATGACGAAAGATGTTCGTCGACTTCCTTTTTTCACTGACAAAAACTAAATTAAAAACTAAGCTAAGCTAACTAAAACTATGATAAAATATATTGACAATTTTGTTAACAAATAAAAACAAGAATGTTAGGGAGGGAAGTGGAGAAGAGATCCAGTAGAACTAAGACAAGTCATTTTATGCTTGGTTGTGTGTGAGTGTTTCAGAATACCTAAATAAAATGTTGTCGACTAAATCAACTGTAGATTTGGTCGACTAAAATCTTATGGTATTTAGTCGACTAAAACTAAAACATTCCAGAAGACTAACATATGACTAAAACTGAATTGAATTTTATTAAAAAGACTGACTAAAACAAACAAGAAAAAGTGCTGCCAAAATTAACACTGGACATAGACGTCACCAAAGAACAGCTGAACTGAGGAAGCTAACCCGAGGAGGAGCAGACAGAAGAGTTTATGGTTTAATGAAACTCACCACTGATGATTAAGCCCGGGAACTGACGGCCTGTAAAAAAAACATTAAGAAAAAAGAGATTTGATTGAGTACCATTGATCAGTTTTTCCAACCTATTATGTAAGAGAGAAAGAAAGAGAATGCAGGGTGTGTGTGTGTGTGTGTGTGTGTGTGTGTGTGTGTGTGTGTGTGTGTGTGTGTGTGTGTTACTTATTTACACAAAGATTCTCACCATCATGTGTGGTAGTAGTGGTGGAGTTTCTCTCTAGTGACATAAAAAGAGCCGTTATGAAAACTGAATCAACAGATCAATAATCTATTCGGCAGACTGATGGGTCTATTGATACACATCAATAAAGAATCAACAGATCAATAATGTGATCAACAGACCGATGGGTGTATTAATACACATCAATAAAGAATCAACAGATCAATAATGTGATCAACAGACTGATGAGTGTATTAATACACATCAATAAAGAATCAACAGATCAATAATGTGATCAACAGACTGATGGGTGTATTGATACACATTAATAAAGAATCAACAGATCAATAATGTGATCAACAGACTGATGGGTGTATTGATACACATTAATAAAGAATCAACAGATCAATAATGTGATCAACAGACTGATGGGTGTATTGATACACATCAATAAAGAATCAACAGATCAATAATGTGATCAGCAGACTGATGGGTGTATTGATACACATCAATAAAGAATCAACAGATCAATAATGTGATCAGCAGACTGATGGGTGTATTGATACACATTAATAAGGAAACCTCACCACTGGGTGGAGGTGGAGCGTAGCTGCTTCCATTGGCTGGAGGTGTAGAGTAGCTTCTACCTAAGAAAGGGTTTAGATATTAGAATGAATTCAAAGTGTCCGTAGCATGAGGTCCTCTCGTTCAGCTCTACTAGTTCCTAAGTCTAGGCTGGTGACCAAGGGTGAGTCTAGGGGCCTCTGCCATCAGGCCTAGACTCTGGAACAGCCTCCCATTGGACCTCAAGCTAGCTAGCTCTATAACCATTTTTTAAAGCCTTTTTAGCGCCGTAACGGCAGGAAATTGGTGCTGTGCATCTATTCTCATTGATACTGTTATTGAGTGTTGCCGTCTTGTCATCCTATTTTTTCAAATTGTTTATGATTTATTGTTTGATTTGACATTGTTCAGCACTTTGTAACTTTTTTTAAAAAGGTGCTATGTAGAAACTGATAATAGGCTGGTTGTTTAGAACCGGACTCAAGAGCCATTGTGACGCCTAGCTGGGTTGTACGGCCAGCTAATCCTGCTTGTATTGATGCTGGTTACTCTAGAGAGAGTTAAGATGATCTTCGAGCGTCGCTGAGGACACTGCATTAACCAGGGCATCCAGGGTCCTTTATACTGCTGGCTGTGCCCCCTGATGTCACTACGGTAGTGTCAGGCATATCCATATATGGAGTGGGCTGTGTCCGTTATGCCCAAATCTGGGACTATGATGTCAGTCCTGGATGTTTCGGTTATCTCCACATATGGAGTTTCCAGGAGGGATTTTCTGATGTCAAAGTTAGGTATGTTAGGAATCTCCCTTTCTATTCTATGCTGTCAGACTTCGTAGGTCGATCGTCTCCATTTATGGGGATCTCCATATATAGGCTAGTGCTGGCAAGTATGCCCTGAACGTTCGCAACATGCTATATAAAAATAAAAAGTGTATTTTTATTATTATTCCACTTCTTGGTCACAATTTTCAACAAAATCAACTACTTACTTATGTCACTGAACACTGCCAAGACATCCACTGAAATAAACACAATAGTAATAAGTTAATTGTAATGCACATTTTATTAAATCAATTAAAAAAACAACAACAAAGGAATAAAGAAAGGGATGAGTCAAAACCAAAAAGTGGATACCTGTGCTTTCTGTCTGAATGTATTCATCTCCCTCCATGTCACATCTAGCCTTCTCATCCAGAAACAGATAAAGTCGTCCGCTGAGCTGACAGACATCTCCAGGGGTTGGTTGTTGTGGACAGTCTGGGATGTGAGCTGGTCGTCTGAAGGTGAAGTCATTAGAACAATGTATGGCCGTCACTCCATCAGCACAGCCTGGCTCCTCACAGAAGAACGCCATCACCACGCCCCCGTTCACTGCACCTGAAACATCACCGTACGTTATAGAGGAGGAAGTACAGCATTCAAGGGGTACTTGACGGACGGACCGAAATATTGTGAAAATCACTGCTATTTTCACAATTGCTTATCAGGGTGAGGGGTCCCAAGTTCAAATATGATTATTTTAGGGGGTCGCGGCGTGAAAAGGTTAAGAACCACTGACATAGACCAGGCCTAGGGCATGTCAACACAGAAATGCGTTACTCAACTACCGTTCATTGGTGATACACTTAACCACTTAAACTCTATATACTTAGGTGACCGGCGTCCCCCAAGGCTCTATAACTGGTCCACTCCTTTTGTCCCTCTACACCAAAGCTCTTCACCGAAAATAGCCAATCTACAAACGGGTCTTACCGATCGGCTATTTTTACAAAATGTTCCCCCCCAGAATAGTAGCCTTGTGTGGCCAGACAACTATTCCATAAATCTCCGAAAGCTATATAGAGTCTAGAACTACGCCGTTTTCAGCGAGCCGCGTGGTCGGTGCGGGCGAGGAGGAAGCCGGGGAAATCCGGGGATTGTTAAAATGCGACCTAGTCGGCGGCTAAGCCGACGGCCGACCATTCGGGGCGTGTCCGCCCCCGGCCTTCAGTGAAAAACAAACCCTGGGCCGTGGTGGACTTATTTTTTTCCAACGGCGTCCGCGGTAAAGAAGGAGCCTTCGTGTGTCTCAAAGCGAGCGCTTCTTTTTCGATCTAACTGGTTTCTCAAACGTACTGTAACACTACAACCTTGTATATCTACATCAACACACCTCACACTTTATGAAAAATACAAAAGAAGGAAACATCATGGCGATTGGTTACTGTAATATGTAAGTATAAAAGTTGAAGTAAGTCATAAAAAGCCACATGACACCTTTGTAGATGGAAGACGTACTTTGGTTCGCTCCGGTTGGAAGGCTGTGTGAGGTGTGTGTGATCACAGAGAACACACACAGGAGAAGCACACCTGGTAAACAACACAGTAAGAATGTTAAGACTTTTCTACCATGGTCAACATAAACACTGAGGACATATATAATATATAATATATAATATATAATATATAATATATATAATGATATCATACATCTAGTAGTGCATAGATATTATTGTATTGTTTCTTAAAGTGTGCTCCAGTGACCATCTGGGTTACTTGAGGGGGTTCCAAATGGTCCCTTACATGCCTTTAACTCTGAGAGTGTACAAATGGAACCAAATGGACCCTTACAGGTCTGTAACTCTGAGAGTGTACACATGGAACAACATTACCAAATGGACCCTTACACAGGGTGTATTAGAACCACTGGTATTATAATTGTATATCAGACAGTAAGTCCACATCTGACAGTGGGATAAAAACAGTTCTGGAAACGGCCCCAAATGTGATGGAACCTGATTCCTGGTTCCTCCGGTTCTGGATCCCAAACCTATAGTTTACATTGGACATGGAGAGGAAAACGTACCTGGAGCCATGATGACCACTGACCACATCTTCTTCCTGTTGTGCCTTCCAGATACTTTGAGCACTTCCTGTTGAAGACAGACTCGTTAAATGATGGATATTCAAATACTATAGAAAAAACTGGGTACAATCTGACTTTCTAATAAACAATAAATATGGTCTGAAAATATTTTTGAGCCAGGGACCGTCATACTAGATTTGTGTCCAAAAATATTCAAACTTATCACTTTTTTCCAAGATTTTCTCTTGAAAATAGCAGATTTACAAGCCCACACGTTCTGAGCTTGTAGATGGGCTATTTTCATATAGCCAATGTATGTTTAAAGTGCTCATGTGGCCTACAGTGGATTCTTGTGGGCTTGTTTTCATAGATCTCATTGCTTATTTCTCTCGCAAAATCTGGCAACATTGAATTGGCTGTCCCAGAGTGTGGGCTGTCCCTAGAACATGTTATTGTATTTGGCCAATGGGAAAATAGCACAAAAAATCTAACATCACGTCACCAGACTTTCCAAAAAAGTGTAGTCCTATACAATGTTGTGATTGGTTGAGATGGTCTATAGCCCCGCCTTCATAACGCTGACTTCTGAATCCAGCGGCCCAGCAGTCACAGCAAAACTCGTGTAGTCAGTAACCTGCCAAAAGTACCTATTTACTATTTAGTGCTCCCATCCGGCCTATAACCCGCCTACTATCCAGTTCGTATCCGGCAATTTAAACTCACACATACATGCATCTTGAAAGAGCATTTCCGTATCCGCTTTGGACCGGATATGCAAACTGCAAAGTGAACCGATCCCATTGAAACTAAACACAAACCCTAAAAGCATACGCACAGGCCTTCTTGTTCTTCTTCTTCTGTCACTTCTTCTCGTTCATTTCGTTTCATTTATAATTTGTGAAAACCTTGCAGTATGAATGTTTTTGAGCAAAATGTTCTGTCAAGAACGGGAAGTAACCTATAATGGGCGTATATTCATTGGCTTTTGCACAGACACACACCTCTACACCTAAATGACTAAATTAATGAATGTCAGCGGTTGGTTAAAGTTATTATAATCATGTCAAATGGTTAAATTGGCGTCTAGCTCTGTGTAGACTGGTTACTGATGAGCCTCCTCAGCCCGTCCAGTGGACACTAGAACTACACAGCGGAAAAACACAAACAAATCAACAAACCACTGACTTATTCATCAGTTCTACTTTACCGTGAATGAAGACTGTTAACAGAGAGGTGTTTGGATACGTCCCGTCCGTTCTTTATGGAGGTCGTGGTCGTGGAGTGGAGCTATTCTGTTGAATCTGTTCTTCTCACACTGTCTCGCGGGAGGAAACGTTCTCACATGGACCTGGTCGGAGTCAGGACGGGGCGGGACCAAAACAAGCCGGTGTTGCCAGGTCATGAGAGAAACAAGCTGCCAGGCAGTGTTGATTTCATCGACTAAAAACTATGAGGAAAAATGTTCGTCGACTACCTTTTTTCACACTGACGAAAACTAAATAAAAACTAAGCTACGGTGACTAAAACTAATGTTAAAAATGTCGTCAACAAATAAAAAACAGACTAAAATCTTAGTGAGGAACTAGTGGAGAAGAGATCCAGTAGAACTAAAAGACAGTCATTTTATGTTTGGTTGCGCTCAGATGTTGCGCTCTGAAAATAGCAGATCTAAGCTCACAGAGCTTGTAGATCACTCAGCATGCAACTAAGTGTAAAATCAGACATTACGACGTCCGCGGGCAAATAGGCAGTGTTGTGTTCTAGTTTTTTTTTGAAGGTATACTATGATTATTCCCTGCCTCCCACACGCACGGCATGTGCGCGTCTATAATTAATTAAATGTAAAAAAATTGCGCGTGTGTGGCCCACAAAAATATTTAATGTGAAAAATTTCCGCGCGCTACACGCAATATGCTTTGTACTGATTTTTCTTTTGTACTGATTTTTAGCAGCAATAATAAAGAAATACAAATAACTGAAGAAAAAAATGCATGTGCAAAAGAAAATGGCCCATATGTACACTCTGAAAAGTGCCCTAGCATAAATGGCTTATAAACATCATCAAATTACGCATACTTGTGCATAGTGTTTTAACCCACAAGCTTGATGGAATACTAAAACATGCCCATAACTTTCCAAACTTTTCTTCCTATAGGTTTCTTTGGTGTGCATGGCTTCCTTACTTGTGTGACATACGCGAATACTAATGAAGCACTCTAATCACTGCCTGATTAGAGTACTTCATTAGTATTCGCGTCGTTGTTAATGTGTGAATACCGTCGCAGCCATTACTTATCACCTCAAGGACAATAGCTTCACACATGATAAGCCATCAACTCAGAGTTAGCCCACACATTCTTGCTGCCCCCAGCCTTGGGCAGTTAGCGTATCAGAGCGTATCAGCGTGTGAGATATGAAGGTGTACGGTGGCGACGAAAAAAAATCTCAAGGTATACGTCGTACACAGCATCTGACGGTAGAACACACCACTGCAAATAGGCTACATGTTAATTTGGGGGTCTTTGGCATGACAATGTTTGAGAACCACTGCTTTGAATTAGGAGAATAAGCAACTACACAACCCCCCGCAACTACGAGCCCAAAGTCGCTTATAATAAGCAGACGTGGCAACACTGTCAGCCTGGTGACGCGAAGTAACATCCGGTTAATGTTGATAAATGGCCAAGGACTCTTTAAAAAGGTTGAACATTTGAGGCGAGAAATAGGCAATGATACAACAACAACAACAACAACAACAACAACAACAACAACAGAATCTAATTTTATATTTCAATGTTTGATCATCTGCCTCTGCGAGGCATTAGATCCATAGAGTTATTAGATCTGAGTTCTGCGAGCCAGGCCAGCCCGTGTGTTGCTGTGGAGTGTGGACGAACCTCATTTGAACGTGACAGCACCGTTGCCTAGTAACAGCTGTAAACAGCTGTCACATAGGCACAGTGTTCCGTGAGCTTGTGGCAGCCAGGTAAGTTAAGCTGAATTGTCTTCTATATATTCTAAACTACAACTTTTCCTGTAAACAAATAAAGTAAAAAAAAAAAAGCCAATGAAATATAAAGTCAAATAAAACATGAAAACAGCTGATAGACATTACTGTACTTTATGTAATGATGGTTCTATTGAATGGGAAGCCCATGTTCTTCACTGTGACCTGAGCTCTATGCAGACATAACACTCAGAATTAGTTCTTTACCTAACAGAGTCTGTTGCACATTTGAATGATGTTGATATAAAACAAAAATAAACTGTGTTTAATTATAGCTGGTAAATGCCACCTCATCCTTAGACCACTGTCTTTTATGAGTTCCGCTTTATAGTTTGTTTTTTATTTTGTTTTTGTATTTTTGTTTTATTTTATGGTAATATAATGTATGTTTTATTACGTGTGTGTTGACATTCTTTATTGGGAATAACCCCTTGAGATGAACATCTCGTTTCCAAGGGGGTCCGCAATTACAGAATACATATATTTAAAAAGTGGGGGGGGACAAAACAAAACATACAACAATATGTCATGCACTAGGGTTACATGGCAAAAGAAGGGAGTCCACACATGATGCAAACATTTAAATTTATATTTATTTGACTATAACTTAATACATAAAGCAATAAACAAAAGGAATGGAATGAGGTGTGAATAAGTCAGTAGTCAGTTATGTATGCAGTGTGTGAATGTGTGGAGTGTGCTGTGTGAGTGTTGTATAGAAAGTACAAAACTAAACAAAAGGGCTGAGCCAGTGGCGGAACAACTGAAAGCCGGGCCGGGAGGCACAGCACAGTGATCAGGCCCCCCCTGCGCACCCACGCACGCGCGCGCAACGCGAATTTTTTTGCGGGTTTTCGGCAGATTCGGTCACTTTTTGGGGGGCTTTTTGTCACTTTATTTCGGTTCTAGGGTTAGGGTAGGGTTATGTTGTTTAATTCTTATTTTTGCCTGATTTTACCGATTTATTATCTGGCACGGGCCCGCGAGGGTCGCGGGCCGGGAGGCGGCCGCCTCCCTGGCCTCCCCGGACGCTCCGCCACTCAGGCCAGGTGGCACCCAAGACAGGCTCTGGAGAGGATATGGAAAGATCTAAAGGTTTCAAGGAGAGGACATCTTATACTCTGCCACGCCCATAACCCCAGGTGTAGCAAGTTGGCCTGACGGCCTGCTCCACTCTGGCAATCACCAAGGCTGCCGGCTAGCCAACAGTGAGGCAGAGGGGCAAGGCCGACATATATGAATCATTGCATCATAGATCTGTTATACTGATAAATAGTGAAAACATGAACAGGTAGTCTCAGAGGACAGCGTCGTTTTAAACCATTGAAGAGATGTTATTGACCGAATATGAACTGGTAGATTGTTCCATCTATCTATCTATCTAAACTGCCCACAAAATGTTTTATCGTTGATTACTGATCCTGAAAAAGACCATAGGGCAGAAATGTTATCAAAATGATAGTATTGATAGAATTGCTGGATTGTGAGACACATTTTTCCTTCATTTTAGTATTAGTCATGTGAACATAGGATTGTTAAGTCAATAACATGTGGGGTTCTGGTTTAAAAAGGCAACAAATTCATTCATAAAATGAGTGATTGAGTGGTTCCACACAGTAAAGATTGTCACAGCATTGTTTGTGACAAGTCACTTTCAAAACCAAAGTCCAAGACACAATACAGTAAAGGTCTTTATTCACACATGGTAATTATTAAAACATTGACCAGTGTGTTACTTGTAACCAGGCCAATCTTCTTAAAACATAAAGCTGTGATAGCTATAGCATATACTGTTATTATTATTATTATTATTATTATTATTAAATATGGAACCAATCATTTTCTCTTTTAGGTCCTGAATCTTCCAATGAGCATCTAAAGCCACCAGTGACACATCAAGCTGTGCCTTCTTTTATGTTATTTATTCATAAACTAAATAAGTCATGTTTTAAATCCAAAACCTTTAGACAAACTTGAGCCTAAATTAGAATGAGCTCTTTGAATGTTAACACCTTTGTCCATCTCTCGCGTGCGTGTGTGTGTGTGTGTGTGTGTGTGTGTGTGTGTGTGTGTGTGTGTGTGTGTGTGTGTGTGTGTGTGTGTGTGCGCGTGTGCATGTGTGCGCGCGTGTGCATGTGTGCGTGCGTTGTGTGTGTGTGTGTGTGTGTGTGTGCTGTGTGTGCGTGTATTTTCAGATTAAATGGTCACACATTCCAAAAGCAGGTCTAGGGGTGTTTTACTGTGGAAGATTTCATATTAAATATATTTGATTTTGACTTCATTGACTTCATTTGACTGTTACTGAATCTATTGATTTAATATGTTGTTAAATGGTTTTGTCTGAATATTCTGAATTCATCTGTTTATTGAATCTATTGAAAGAATCTGTTGTAACCTGCTTTTATGTTAATGTATTGATGGAATCTGTTGTTACCTGGTTTTGAATAAATCTATTGATTTAATCTGTTATTGCCTGATGTTGCTTTAACCTCACAACGCCTTGCGTGACCAGAGTGTTGTGATTAATAGTCCAAGAGATTATATTGATTATATCTTCTTATCCAAGACCAAATGAAGTCCTGTGTTTCCTTGTTGTCTGCCAGTGGTCCCAGCATGGTTTGGACTGAGATGGAAACACTGCTGGGTCAAAGAGCTGGAAACACTGCTGGGTCAAAGAGCTGGAAACACTGCTGGGTCAAAGAGCTGGAAACACTGCTGGGTCAAAGAGTTTGTCACATACATGTTTGTTTTTTATTTGCCATTTTCAGCCACTAGGTGACACTATAGCAATGGTATTCTTTCCTGTCATCAAAAGCATTCCCCCTTTTTGTCATCTAGGGCCTAAATGACACAAATGGAAGCGTGCTTTAGGGGATCCAAGAGGAAATCTAACCACCAAAAATGTTCTTCCATAACCAACAGTCAAAGGAAGCTTAGAATTCAGATGTTGTCTTATTCCAGTCACATATATTAAACACATTTAATATTTTTTGCATTAATTGTACAGTATTCAGCAATGACACTTCATAATACTGCTAAAAACAATAACAAGTGAACTGCTGGAGTGCTTCTGTTGCTTTACATCACCATCGATACAGTGTTCATGTGAAATATATACAATAATTACATTAAATAAACATATACAACAATTCTTAAAGTACAAAATGACTAATTCAAGCATATTTGGCTATCAAAAATAAATGTCCCACATCTTTGCATTTTTTTTAAATTTGCAACTGAAAACACACAGAATCTGCATCCTGCTCATAGCTGCACTTCCTGTCACATGCATGAGGTGAGTAAGGTCAAAGGTCATTCCCAGAATCACTTCACTGAAACATCAGCGGTAAAGTGGAGCTCTTCATGCTCTGGTCTAGAGCAGTGCTTTTCAAAGTGGACTTCAGGGACCCCCAGGGGTCCGAGTTCAGGGACCCCCCCAAGAGGGAGTTGTAGGGCTCCCTCAGACGAAGGAGGGGTAGTTTAACTCAATTCACTTGAAATTACTACAATACAAACAAAATGTATTCTAACGATATGTTTCACCGCTGTGTGAACCTACGGTATGTTCAATTATGACATTTAGACAAATTAATTTGAGCCAAAATCATATTTCATAATATCAGGGTTCGTAGGACAGAGTCATTTGAACTGGGGGTCCATGCATGGCTTCATGAAAGAGAATTTGGGGGTCCGCGACACGAAAAAAGTCTGAGACCCCCTGGTCTAGAGTCTCAGTCCTGTAGTCCTTTGTTAGGTTGTTCAGAAGTATTGCACTGTTGAATTTAGATCCATTCCATTCTTGACTGTAGTACACAAACCGTTCATATGAAATCCCCACTGGATATGACCCCGGTCATGACCTTTGGGGAGGCCGTGGCTGAGTGGGTAGAGAGGCCGTCACCGGTTCACCTCCTGACCCCCGGTCTGTGTCCAAGTGTCCCTGAGCAAGACACTTAACTTAATATATTGCAGTATTGATACTTTTACTTAAGTAAAAAACGTGAGTACTTTTTCCACCACTGAACCCGGGTTTGCCATCTCCCTCCTTTCATTGTCCATCTTTGTTTCTTCTTCTTCCTTTCTTTACAGAGGTATATATATATGTTTTTATATCTATTATGACCAGCTGTGTGGTCAAAACATGTCGGCGTCCTTTTTAATTCCGTAGCCACCTAACGATAAAGGCTTAAATATATACGTTTCCTTCCTGTTAGGCGTGTTCTCTTGTTTGGATAAATATTTCATATCTTCGTTCCATTGTCCCAAGAGGAACCACATGTTGTTATGTTTTTGTCCAAAGACTCACTTGAGCGCCCGGTTGTCTTTTGTGCCGTCGGTATATGTTTTAGTTTGAAAACAGAATAGTACTTTGTTCGCCGTCGATGGAGCTCAGAAATGGTCGATTCTCTCCTCTCTCTCCGACTGGCCGCCCTCGGCTGTGTTTTCTGAGGGTCCGTTGGGGTCGTCTATGGGGGTCTTTTTCTCGTTGTCTTCGTAGCTCAGGTTCTCGTACATCTGCTTGGCGTGGGGGCTGAGTTTCATCTCCTTGCTGGCTGCAGCCTGCTGCATCCGCAGCAACACCGCCTTGTTCACACCAGGACCTGCAAAACGCAAGAAAATAGTTACTGTCTGTCTGTCTGTCTGTCTGTCTGTTCAAACAGTGTTGATTTCGTCGACTAAAACTATGACGATTTTTTTTAACCTTTTTTCCTCGATGAAAACAAAATAAAAACGAAATAAAAACTAAGCTATGACGACTAAATATATTGACAATTTCGTAAACAAATAAAAACTAGACTAAAATGTTAGTGAGAGAAGAGATCCAGTAGAACTAAAAGTCATTTTATGTTTGGTTGCGCTCGGGTGTTGTGCTCTGAAAATGGCAGATCTACAAGCTCACAACGTGTTGCAGTGCGACACGTTGTGAGCTTGTAGATCGGCTATTTTCAGCATGCAACCAAGTGTAAAATCAGTCGTTACCACGCCATCAAGGCACCGCCAAAATACATTTCAGTCGACTAAATCAACTGTAGATTTAGTCGACTATAATCTTATGATATTTAGTCGACTAAGACTAGACAAAAACTAAAACATTTCAGATGACTAAAATATGACTAAAACTAAATCAAACATTTGCTGTCAAAATCAACACTGATCAGCAACGTGCATGTCTCTATCTCTCTCTTCCACGCACGCGCACGCACACACACACACGCACACACACACGCACACACACACACACACACACCAAAGTAGCTGAGCAGCACAGGTAGGAAGATGAGTCCATGAGCCATCCCCAGCAGTGTGATGACCAGGTTTAACCGGAAGAAGAAGATCTGGATGAGCTGAGCTTTGGCGAACGCCAGAACCACGATGCCAGGCAGGTTGGTCATGGCAACACCTGCTAACACCTGTGAGACACACACACACACACACACACACACACACACACACACACACACACACACACACACACACACACACACACACACACACACACACACACACACACACACACACACACACACACACACACACACACACACACACACACACACACAATACATTCAGCATAAGGCTTATTGTGAAAACTGTAAGCCTAGTGTTAATACTTTCAGCAGGTCAACCTTAAAACAGGTAGATCTTATTAATCCCCTGGGAGAAATTTAGTCACAGCTTCACCCAGCTGATGGGTGCTCAGGGACAAATAACTGTGTGTTGACAAGTATAATAGGCAGACCGGGGGTCAAACCGGTGACCTTATAACTACCAGACGACCACTAAGCTGTGACAGTATAGACAGACATACGTACCGCACTGCCCATGTTGGCCGTAGCCTCCTTGGCCCGCTCCACCTGTGTGGGTTGGATGCTGAGGGCGAAGGATCTGGTCATGTGAGACACAAACTCCACAGAGATGCCCACACACTGGAGACCAAACAAACAAACAAACACACACACACAGGACAACTTGCTTTACTTTGCTTCATGCTAGAACATGTATATCACTAACAGTAGTGGTTCTCAAACTTTTTCGTGCCAAAGACCCCAAAATTGATATGCATGTGGCCACAGACCCCCACCTGAAAATATGTTGTGCCAGGGACCCCCAGAAGCAAAGATTTGTGTTAAAAATGTTCGTCTTAAAAAAAAAAAAGGATTTAAAGATTTGCACACATTTTCTAGATTTTTCAAAAATAGCCAAAGCATAAAATATTAACCAATTTTGTTGGGGACCCCCTGGAATCCCCCCAAGGACCCCTGTAGGTCCCTGGACCCCACTTTGAGAACCAATGACTTACAGCACCTTTGAACAAAGGTTAAATAAATAAAGTTTAACCCTATTCTACTGTATACTTTGGCTATTCGTAAATAGCCCACAAGCTCCAAACGTGTTGCGATGCATTGCATGTTAAGCTTGTAGATCTGCTATTTAAAAAAAATGTCGAAAAATGTTGTCTTACCGTGACCAGGTTAATGAGAGCCACGGCGTTGTAGTCGATGCCCCAGAGCGTCATGACGCCCACGGTGTCCACCGTGATCATGATGATGGTGAGGAGGTTGAGCAGGCCGGAGCGCAGGTCCATGCCCAGCAGGAGGCAGCACACCACGAACGTGGGCAACAGGCACAGCGAGATGTTGAAGAGGCCCTCCTGCACGATGGTCAGGTACTGCTCATAGAACACATAGGTCACCCTGCACAGGAGAACATGATGGTCAGGTACTGCTCATAGAACACATAGGTCACCCTGCACAGGAGAACACATGGTCAGGTGCTGCTTAAATCTACAGTTGATTTAGTCGACTAAAATGTATTTTGGCGGTGCCTTGATGGCGTCGTAATGGTTGTTTTTACACTTGGTTGAAAATAGCCGCTCTGCTATTTTCAGAGCTGAGTGCGACCAAACATAAAATGACTTATCTTTTAGTTCTACTGGATCTCTTCTCCACTAGATCCTCACTAACATTTTAGTCTAGTTTTTATTTGGTGACAAAATTGGCAATATATTTAGTCTTAGTTTTAGTCAGGGTAGTCGACGAACATTTTTTATCATAGTTTTAGTCGACGAAATCAACACCGGTCCAAACAATTTTCTTGTCCGCTGCCATTTTTCTGTATTATTTCAAAACAACTGTATTTTTGTACAGTGCTGTGCAGCAGAGTGAGGCTGACATACGTGTAGGGGAAGACCTCAAAGTCTGGGGAGGTGCCCGGTATCGCCCTCATGCCCATGGTGATGTTGTGTGCCAGTTCTCTGGCCTTCTGCAGCGCCGCCGTGAACTCCTGAGAGTTGGTCAGTGGTGTGTGGTACGCCATGAACCTAGAGGCTGGACACACAGAGAGAGAGTTAGTCAGTGGTGTGTGGTACGCCATGAACCTAGAGGCTGGACACACAGAGAGAGAGAGTTAGTCAGTGGTGTGTGGTACACCATGAACCTAGAGGCTGGACACACAGAGAGAGAGTTGGTCAGTGGTGTGTGGTACGCCATGAACCTAGAGGCTAAAATAATTAGTAAATGAGACTTTTTAGTATCTTTCAAAACAAAAAAAACAACAACACATGAGCTGTGTCTGAAATCAAAGCCATACTAACATAATAGTTAGTATGTCTAATTAGTATGTGAGACCGTCTAGTATGTCTGAAAGCTTAGCAGCTACTCATTAGTACATGAAATGCATAATAAATCTGGGAAATATTAACAGTATGCAACAGTGGACACTACACTGCTATGCAACACAATGAAGTCTGTGTCTGTATCAGGATATGAGATGAGATGATGACCCTCACCTATAATCTCTCCGCTGTCATCTTTCACCACAGCCTTGTCGTAGGCACCCAGACCTCTGTGGGGAAACACAGCAGGAGGTGAGATTATTATACATGAGAATGTGTTTCACAAACTAAAGCTGCACCGTGGACCATCTCCATGTTGCTGTTGTCCTTCTCTTCCTTTCTAAAGCTTGTTGTCAAAAGTTGTTTCAAACCTAAGCTCCACCTAATGCCCAATGCCAGTGGTGGAAAGTAACTAAGTACATTTACTTAAGTACAATTTTGAGGTATTTGTACTTTACTTGAGTATTTCCAATTTCCAATACTTTTACTTCTACTCCACTACATCTCAGAGGAAAATATTGTACTTTTACTCCACTACAATTATTTGAAAACTTTAGTTACTAGTTACTTTGCAGATATAAATTATTACATAATAAAATCATTTACCCCTTTAGCCCTATTTTATTCGTATGCTATTTGAAAATAGCAGATCTACAAGCTCACAACGCATCGCTACGCGTTGTGAGCTTGTAGATCGGCTATTTTCAAACATGTTAGTACTTTTACTTTTGGTACTTTAAGTGCATTTTGATGCCAATACTTTTGTACTTTCAATCAAGTAAATTTAGAATTCTGGACTTTTACTTGTAACGGAGTATGTCTATATTGCAGTATTGATACTTTTACTTGAGTACTTTTTCCACCACTGCCCAATGCAATGGTTCTCATTCATTTTCATGTCAAGGATCCCCAAATTGATACAGTATGTATTTGGCTGCAAACTGCGTCCCATTGTATCGCGCTGTGAGCTTGTAGATCAGCTATTTCGAATAGCCGAAAAAACTTCAGACTTCAGTGTTCCTTATTTTGCTGGGGACCCCCTGGAACCACCTCCAAGACCCCAGGGGGGCCCTCGGACCCCACTTTAAGAACCAGTGGCCTAATTTATGCACGTACCGAAAATAGCCAAACTACAAGCTCACACAGCGTCGCTGATGCAACGTGTTGTGAACTTAAAGATGTTATTTTTGTCTCAGGACACAAATGTATGTTTTTGTGTTTTAGTGTCACTGACCCTTTGGAGCACTGCAGGTCAGGCCTGTTGCCCAGGAAGTCGGGCAGGAAGCGGTTAAACTCGTCCACGGTGGGCCTGAGGACGCCGGTGGTGGTTCCGGCCAAACACTTATGTCTACAGATAAGACCAGCTGGAGAAGACAGCAGAAAGATGTTGTTAATAATGAGAATACATCATGTATGTTATGTGAAGACTTCTACTGCTTAAGTAAGACAGATGTGAAACTAAGTATCTTGAATGTTGACAGTTTTATCATGTGGAGCTCACATATGTTTTATCATGTGGAGCTCACATATGTTTTATCATGTGGAGCTCACATATGTTTTATCATGTGGAGCTCACATATGTTTTATCATGTGGAGCTCACATATGTTTTATCATGTGGAGCTCACATATGTTTTATCATGTGGAGCTCACATATGTTTGCAGGGCAGAGACAGTGTTATCATGTGGAGCTCACATATGTTTTATCATGTGGAGCTCACATATGTTTGCAGGGCAGAGACAGTGTTATCATGTGGAGCTCACATATGTTTGCAGGGCAGAAGTTTCCTTGGTTAACGCTGGGGGGTGAGTACAGACGACAGCATTTGGATCCAGGGTTGAGCCAGTCGATGAAGTCATCCACCCAGGAGTTAGCAGGGATGGCCATATAGGACCTACAGAGAGAAATACAATCACAAACTGACATCACAATATACTGTTCTAACTTCTTATTGTAACTACTACAACAACAATAAAAATCCCTTATTGCAGCTTTAATGGTCGTAACATTTCAGGGGCATTCCATGGCTCATAAGCACAGTGTTATATTGTTTGCCGTTATGTCATTTCACTTTCATTCTATACGTTCTCTGAATTCCCCACATCAGCAGATAGCTCTGCCCTTTGCCTATCAGCAGCTGATAGCGCTGACCAGGTTATGCATTAAACACCTCTGTTCCCTGTTCTGTTCCCTCTTATCTTTCTGCACAATGAAGGGATGATGTGCACGTTCACATGCCATCCATGGCTGTCCTTGACAAGATGCTAGAGATCATGATTACAAAGCCTGTGGGGAGTGAGTGGAACAATAAGTTATGAGCCCAGGAGATTAAATGTAATGTAAGTGACATTCTTAAATGAACACTGAGGATTTTACAGTGTACACTTAGGGCTCCTAAAAGTTAACAAACTGTCTCAAGTGGGGGTCTGTAGCCTAATGCAATATCACACTGGGGGTCCTTGAAATTAAAACGTCTTGAGATCCAAACGTCCTACAACAGCATAATAACTATAGAGCCGTTGGCGTAAAGCCTCTGAGTTTGAATGTGGAAGGCTGAGTGCTGCTCATATAACCAGGTGATCATTAACCTGCTGGGATTGGCAGGCATTCTGTGAGGTTAGATTATCAGAGGGTTCAAGGCTCGGTGTCAAGGGAAAGGCAACGATATGGAGGCCAGATATGACTCAGGTTCACACAGCACTGCATAGGGACAACTGACTGACTGACTGACTGCAGCCAGTGTTGTCATGTCGGCTTATTATAAGCGACTTTGGGCTTCTTTTTCTGTAAAATGAAAATTATTGGCAGTTGTGGGTTGTGCTTTTTTGGGATTGTTTCTTAAGTGTAGTTGTCCAAATATTCCACATTTTATTGCAAGTTGTTTTTTGAAAATATCAGATAGATTGGCTATTTTCAGGTTTAAAGTGCTCATGTGGCCGAAGTTGCTTCTTTTGGACTTGTTTTCCTAGACCTGTTTTCCTAGAAAATCTGGCAACACTGACTGCAGCTGTTCATTGGCTACAAAAGTGCTTTTCAAACGTGTTGTGTCCAAGTAAAGAATTTCAGAGCATACCTGTATTGATGTCAATGTAAAATAGCCTCCATAAGACATATTATCAATCTTATCACTCTGTAAATGATTTGTTTTTATTAATAATTCTAAGTAAAAGGTTAAGCCCCATTTCATACTTTCACAAAATCATTTTCAAAAACAGGGTAAACAGATGATCCACAAGCTCACACAGCACGTTGTCATATGATGCGTTGTGAGCTTGCAGATCTGCTATTTTTTGAAACTGTGTGTGTGTGTGTGGGGGGGGGGGGGGTTCTAATAAAATAACATTAAAAATGTAATAATAATGTGTGGTTTAAAAGGTAGGGACTGGTGTGCGTTCGTGTGTGTTTGTTTGTTAGTGTAGTCGAGGTGCTCTTGGCAAGTGGCCTTCGTCAGGGCACTGGGCCAAAACGCCTCAGCATTTTATTTTCCTACTTTTTGGACCCCCATGATCACCTCCACCTCAGTAAGAGTAGCCTTGGACCCCCAAGACCACCACCACCTCAGTATGCGGCCCGTGGCATTTCTTCTTTAATAATGTGTGGTTGTCACAAAATCCCAAGAACTTTCCCCCAAAGCGCACTTTGTAGTGTCGCCCCGGCACACTGTTGGCAATCATTGGGACAGAAATGCATTTTGCTGTGGCCACCATATTGTTTTATATGCATACAGAGCCCTTCACTTTAAGATGAAGAGAATGTTTTTCACATGATGTAGAGAACACAGTGACTCACAGCTCAGGGAAGTCGGTGGCGTACTGGATCTTCTGAGTGAGAGAGAACTGGTCACAGCCCACACTGGAACACACTGCGTTCATCCCCCCCACCGTGGTGAAGTTGAAGCCTTTGGTCGTCACAAAGTAGGTGGGGACCCCCACCTCAAAGTATTTGTACAGGTATGCAAAGTAATCCAGCATGTACGAGTTCTGTAGAGGAGGACACAGGATAGTGTTAGAGATGTAATCCACAATTATTCTTTTTTTTTAAGCCATTAACTGCCAGAGGTATTTTCATATTTTTTTAGCCAGTGCCAGAGTTTTTCATTGAAAAAAATAAAGTACTCAGGAGCCGAAATACAGAATTTTTAAGTTTTAAGTTAACAAGGAAGTGGATAGGAGTCTAGATCTTTGACTAATCATATCTCCTTGGTCTTTGGGTCAAATTGAAAAAAAAAGAAAAAAGATCTACGCGATTGGCACGTGGCGGCTTTAAATAGGTTCGCGTAGATCTACGTGATTGGCAGTGAATCAGTTAAGACCGGGTACGCATGATCTGTGTCATTTTAGATCTCTTTGGCTATTCAAAAATAGCAGATCTACAAGCTCATAGCGTGGCACTTGGCCAAAATGTTAAAAACATGTTTTAAATGTTCGCTTTAGTTGAAAGCATAAATATATATTCAAAGATTTGCCCAAATTTTCCATTTTCCCCCCCAAAAATAGCAGATCTACAAGCGTGTATATCTGCTATTTTGTTTTGACTTTAGACGGTCCGGTCAGACTTACTTGAGGCATAGCCAGCTCCTGATCCAGACCTACTGTGACGTGGAACATGAGGAACACAGAACCACAGAACATGAAGATGAACACCACCATCTGTAAGAAGAAACACAACATGCATTCTGTCAGGACAACTCATGGATTGAATTAAAACATTTTTAATGGATAAGAAATTAATTTGACAGTTCCTCCCATGCATGTATAATCACTGATGACCCCTACAGTTGGTCTTTGTGCAATGGTTCTCAAACCATGGGGGTCCCCGAATGTTTTTGTTGTAATCAACAAACTACTATAAAGAATTGTTAAAGAGCTGGTGCCATGTTTTTGCACTTTTTCTGTTTTTCATGTGTCTATGAGGTTGATAGAACTTCATAAAGCCCCCCGGTGGTGTTTTTATGGTGTTTTATGTCTTCTCTGACTATTTGGAGTTTCTTCCTGGAGGCTGAAACCTTTAGGGTCAAACGTGCCAATAGAGAAACAGTGCTTTAGTGACATCACAAAGCCATACCCTCCCCCTCATTATCATAACACAACAGGTGTGGGCATGAGGAGGAGGAGGGACTAGGACAGGTGGGTGGTGCTAAGGTGGTGGAGGAGGTGCTAAGGTGAGAACCAGGTATACTTAATGAACTGGAGGCGTGTCCACATAAAAACATAATTTTAACCATTTCTGTACACTTTTTTTTTGTTGAAAAAAATCCTTACATAATAATAATACCTTATGATCAGGTTTTAGGGTTGAAAAATATCATGGCACCCCATCTTTAAACATTTGGCCAAATTGTCCAAGTATTACCTAAGAAATAGGCAATTTCACAATGTTTATATCTGTGGAACCGGATGCCTCAACTCCTACAATTCCAAGTGCTTGTCAGGGTGAGGGGTCCCCAGTTCAAATATGATTATTTTGGGGGGGTCACGGCCTGAAAAGTTTGAGAACCACTGATCTTGTGGAAGGGTTAGACCGGGGGACTGCAACCCGCGGCTCTGGAGCCACATGTGGCTCTTTAGCCCCTCCCTAGTGGGTCCCAGTAGCTTTACAAAAAAGCAGTGGTGGAAAAAGTACTCAAATTCTTTACTTAAGTAAAAGTACCAATACTGCAATATAAAAATACTCTGTTACAAGTAAAAATCCAAAATTAAAAATTTACTTGAGTAAAAGTACAAAAGTATTGGCATCAAAATGTACTTAAAGTACCAAAAGTAAAAGTACTAAATATTTGAAAATAGACGATCTACAAGCTCACAACGTGAGCTTGTAGATCTGCTATTTTCAAATAGCCTATGTATAAAATAGGGCTAAAGTGGTTAATGTATGTTTCATTATATCATAGTTTATATCTGAAAAGTAACTAGTAACTAAAGTTTTCAAATAATTGTAGTGGAGTAAAAGTACAATATTTGCCTCTGAGATGTAGTGGAGTAGAAGTAAAAGTATTGGAAATTGGAAATACTCAAGTAAAGTACAAATACCTCAAAATTGTACTTAAGTACAGTACTTGAGTAAATGTACTTGGTTACATTCCACCACTGCAAAAAAGATATGGAAATTAACAATATTTATTTTCTTCATATATACATTTTCATTTATCGTTGCTGTAGTAGGCCAAACATGGCACATGCATTCTTACGGGTCATTGTAAAAATGTGTAGAATAAATACAAAGTTTCAACACTTCTGTCAACAAAAATTTGCGTCACATGTATTGGCGAGGTGCCAGACAGGTGTAAACAAACCGGTGTGATTCCAAATGCAAAAAAAGAAAGATAACGGAGGAAAACAGAGAATTTAATAGTTTGTGGACAGTCGTTTGCTTTCACTGCCAATACGGCTGGATTACCTGTATGTTTGATCTGCTGTGAGATGTCATCATATTTAACGAATGCTTGTTTACATGTATTTGTATTTAGTAATAGTACCGGTAATTACTAATATACATTACAGTCCGTGTTCCCTTCATTTTAAAGGGCAAGACCACTTTGTTAGAGGTTTGGGTTGTGATCATCGGCACCTCGCTGCCATCTCTGGCAGACATATACAGTCAGAGATGTATGAGGAGGGCAACCAACATCATCAGGGACACCACCCACCCACCCCTCTCACAGCCTGATCTCCCTTCTGCCGTCAGGGAAACGTTACAGAAGCATCAGTGCCAGGACAGAGAGGATGAGGAACACTTTCTTTCCCCAGGCAATCCGATTCCTGAACTCAAATCTCCCTAGTAGATGAACTTTGGGAGGTGCATGCATTCTATGCATCAAATCATGAACTAGTTGGAACAGATGAACTATGGATGAATTTCATTCAGTTTTTAGTTTTGATACTTTGCTTTTATCAGAGTATGCTTATTTATATAGTGTGAACTCCTGTTTTTAGGACCTTTTATTCAGGTCGATATTGTATGTTTCTGCACTGTTTGTTTTTATTCTTTTATGAATTCTGCTGTCTCCTACTGGGAGAAACATAATTTCGTTTGTTTTTCTAGCACTACTTGCAGATGGAAAACAAATGACAAATAAAGCAATCTTGAATCTTGAATCTTGAATCTTGAATCTTGTAGTTACCTTGCCATTATGTAACTCCAAAGGTGGACAAGAAATCAAAAATAATTGCTCCATTGATTCGAAATTGATAATTCAAAATATGCTCCTCATTGACTTACATTGTACGCTGAAACAGCTCTCAAAGTCACTCTTTTAGCACGTAATTGGACGCAAACAAAGTTGATTCAGACAATATAGAACCTCACCAAACCCAGTACTGTTTTTTTTTTAAATAAAAATGTTAGCTTCCTGTTGATTTTGCTATTTTTATAGAAGAAAACCCGGACTGGATCCGCGGATCCGGATCTTCAAATAGTAAAATCAACAGGAAGTTGACATTTTTATATAAAAAAAAAACAGTTCTGGGTTTGGTGATGTTCTATATTTTCTGAATCAACTTTGTTTGTGTTAGTTTATGTGCTAAAAGAGTGACTTTGAGAGCTGTTTCACCGTACAATGTAAGTCAATGAGGAGCATATTTTGAATTATCAATTTCTACTCAATGGAGCAATTATTTTTGATTTGTTGTCCACCTTTGGAGTTACACCATGGCAAGGTAAATACACAACCCAAACCTCTACCAAAGTGGTCTTGCCCTTTAAGGCTCAAATATGTTTTGCGGCTCCAGACATAGTTTATATTTATTATTTTGATCCGAAATGGCTCTTTAGACATTAAGATTGCTGAACCCTGGGTTAGACTAAAACTAGATCTTTACCACAGTGATCCTGGAGACAGGGTGCAGCAGCACGGGGGCGTAGTACTTCTTCATGAGGGGCAGCAGGAGGCCCTGGTTGGGTTTGTTGGGTCTCTTCTTGGACACGGACACGCAGCACAGCAGCTCACAGCGGTTGCTGTCCTGCCGCCGGGCGTCCAGGGACAGCAGCGCCACGAAGGCGGTCATCTGCAGGGCGAAGTCCATCAGGACGGCCAGGGCCGCGTACAGAGCAAAGGACTTGACCGCCGGCATGGTGGACAGAGCTCCTGCATGGTGGAGAGACACAAGAGAGAGAGGAAAGGTTGAAAAGAGTTATAGATAAAACCATGTAAAGAAGCAACGGAATTTATCCTGCATGGTTGGGTCTGGGGACCCTCAGGGGTCCTTGGGGGGATACCAGGGGGTCCCCAGCTAAACTAGTTAGCTTCACAATCATTTTAACCACTTTAATCATATTCTATACTTTGGCTATTAAAAAAATTGCAGATCTACAAGCTTGTAGCACGGCACTTGTAGATCTGCTATTTTTGAAAAATGTGTGCAAATCTTTGAATATATATATTTTTAAAGCGAAACATTTGTAACTCAAACCTTTGCTTCTGGGGGGTCTCTGGAACAACATATTCTACAAGCTCACATTGAGAGCTTGTAGATCGGTGTACAAATGAAGTACAAACCAGGTACACTATGTTTGCCACCAAGTGGTTGTGGTAAGTGTCGGAGCAGAGAGCGTTCTATGATTGATGACTGAACTACACTAAATGCACCATTTGTTGTGTTCACTGCTATCAGATATCTATACACTTTCCATCACATAAAACTATAGATCAGTTCTCTTCTCACCCAGGAAGAAACAGATCGACTCAGAGAGGCTGCACAGGAGCATGCTGGGAGCTACGTTGCCAAGGATACGACCGATCTGCTCCTCTCTGGTCTCCCCCGAGCGCCTCATGTCCCTCTGTAAGAAACCATATGAGATACACATCATCAGTGGTGGAAAAAGTACTCACATGTTTTACTTAAGTAAAAGTATCAATACTGCAATCTAGAAATACTCTGTTACAAGTAAAAGTCCGGAATTCAAAATTTACTTGAGTAAAAGTACAAAAGTATTGGTGTCAAAATGTACTTAAAGTACCAAAAGTAGAAAGCACTCATTACGCAGAATGTCCCATTTCACAAGTTTTCAAATGTATAAAATATTTTAAAAAAAATAGATCTACAAGCTCACAATGCGTCGCATCGCGAAGCATTGTGAGCTTGTAGATCTGCTATTTTCAAATGGCCGAAATGTATATAGGGCTGAAGTGGTTAATGTATGTTTTGTAATAATAATCTAAATCTACAAAGTAACTAGTAAAAAGTACAATATTTGCCTCCGAGATGTAGTGGAGTAGAGGTAAAAGTACAGAAAATTGGAAATACTCCAATAAAGTAAAAATACCTCAAAATTGTACTTAAGTACAGTACTTGAGTAAATGTACTTAGTTACTTTACATCACTGCACATCATTATTAATGTTTACTTTCTATTGAAACAACAAAGTGGAAACAACGTGCACAAAGCACACTCGTGCACACACCTGGTACTCCAGCACAAAGATGAAGATGTTGTCGGCTCCCACGGCCAGCACCAGGAACGGGACCACCTGGAGGATGATCAGAGACGAGGGGATTCCGATCCACGCGTAGAAGCCCATGGAGGCCAGCACCGAGCAGCCCACCACCAGGATGCCCCCCAGGCCCACCAGGAACTTAGAGTCCACCTGCAGGACAGGGGAGGAACTTCAAGTCCATTTGTCACATATCACAAGCAATCTGGGAACCCATCGCCAAATAAAAAGGAAAAACAGCGCCCTCTGCTGTTTTTTACGTATTCATATGACTCTGGGCGGAGATGTACGGAGGACCCGTGCTCAGAGAAACCGGGGTTTTGGTCTGCCTTCAGCCTTTCACTTCCGGTGGTGCGACTATGTTTTCATTCCCACTAACAATATTTTCTCCACGGAACACTAACACCACTTCTCCCAAAGAACATGGATGGTTTTGGTTATAAGCCCACTTGTTTCTATGATGAAAGAGAAATGTAAAATGTTACTAACTTTCCGTGGTTTTGTCGGCTTCGAGGACGCTATTGTTAAATGAGTTTCGGTTTGTTTCCAGTGGGGAACGAACGGCACACACATAAATCCCGCCCACTACATTTGATTGGGTAAAGCGCGGCCTGCTTCCTGATCTGATGGCACGCCTACTTGTAGCCAATGTGCACGGGTTGTCAACACGGCTACTGACAGATTCAAACGCAGAGCAGAATCTGTTCTTGAGAGATTACATCGCAAGTAACCTGGCGTCACCAGGCTTTCCACCGCCGAGGAAAAACTTTTCCAGGTTGTTTACTATTACATTATTTATAATAAGAATAGAGAAAAAGATACATGAACTATAAAAAAAACATATATGACATGAGGTGCCTGTCTTTGGTAAAAATAAATATCTTTAACAGTAGATATCAAATGTACATGAAATGTCAGATAAAAAAATGGGAGATCCAGATCCCAGATCCCAACCGTTGCTTGGCATTTTGTCACACTTTATTGTACAGATTATTGTCTTATGGATCGTATGAACAGCGAGGACCGTAAAATGAGGCGTGGCGCCATACTGTGCTGACTAGATAAGCCTTCTATTACGGCTGGTAAAGGGATCTCTACGGTTATCATACACGTGATAAGTACTATCTCAGCCATTTCCCTTTCTGGGCAGAGTGTTATCTTCACACAGACGTACATGTGCTATACGTATATCTAGAGGTGATACAATCGCAAACACGTTGCCTTGTGTCTCATGGGGGTCTAACTAGAGATTACTCTACTCCAGACAGACCGTAGTCTCACAACAGCCATTTTGTGAGACTTAAAAACCTTAAAAAGCGAATAAATTGCAGTCGATTTCCGCATCACTACCCACTTCCGTTAAGTCGTCCAAGTCGCGTACATTTGTCCCACTGTATATCAAATTAGACAAAACATCCATAGCTTGCTGTTTAGCAGAAATTCAAATATATATTTTAAGTGTTGTTGGTACAACGTCAGTTCAGGAGGGAAGACCGCACCTGATAACAATCTCCTCCCCCTCCGTAATCACCTCCAATCGGCCTGGTCCTCCCAAGCTCACCTGATTGTAACTCCTCCCTTATCTCCTCTTCTCAAGCCAATCAAGGGCTGTATTTATAACTCGCTGTCCTCACCTGCATCCTTAGCTCCACCCCTTTCTCCTCCTCATTCTCTATGCATTCTTCGCCTATCCATTTCCTACAGGTTCCTGAGGGGGGGAGGGTCTCCGAACAACCTAATCATCGCAGAGTCAACAGACCCCAAAGCCAAATGACTCAGGGTTCGTGCCCCTCGGAACCAATGAACCCTCGCCTCCTTCTTTCCATTACTCCTCCCCACCTTCCCTCACCCCTGCCTCCTCTCTCCCTCCATCTCCCAGTCCCTCCATCTCCTCGGCCCGCCATCCCACCGTCCCTGCCTAGAAACCTAAACTGAGTCATTGTTTGAAGGTGTGGTCTCTCTTTGCTAGTGAAAATATATTTTCCTGAACAAAAATGACAAACAGATGACGGCTTCCGTTGGCGGCTTACAGGAGGCGCTGAGTTACAGGAGTCGTACTACAGTAGTGACAGACTCGGTGTAGCATTCATTCACAGATGGTGTAATAGTTGTGTGGTTGGAGAGCCTATGGGGTCTTACCAGGATGCGTTTGAATGATGTGTACTCCCCCAGCGCCACGGCGATGTAAACAAAGATGACAGCATAGCTGATCATAAAGATGGGAATGTCCTCCGCTGTGGTCCTGTTAATCTCATCCTCCAGAGACCTCTGTAGAGAAAGAGACGGGACAAAAGATTTAAATTCAAAGAAAACATGTTAGATGAGGACAGGACAATACGGTATGCAACAACAGTCATATAGTTTTATTATGTGTTTTATTACTTGACAATTTGTACTTTTCAATACTTTTTTTTTCAAGCCAGAGAGGGCACAGTCATATAGTTTTCTATGCTGTCACACGTATAGAACTGTGACAGCAGCAGGTCCTTATCAGCAGTGACTGTCCCTTCACTGTCAAATCATCAACATGAAACTCACTCAACTTTGAGTTGAGTGAGTTTCTCTTAATTGATCCAATATAATCACTTGTTTGTCTAAGGCAAGGCAAGGCTAATTGATTTATTGCTATGTCTGAGTGAGGTAAATGAAACTATATGTGAACAGGACATTTTTGAAAAGCAGGATAGCAGATCTACAAGCTCACAATGCGTCGCCTCGCAACGCATTGTGAGCTTGTAGATCGGATATTGTCAAATGGCCAAAATATATAAAGAGCTGAAGTGGTTAATGTATGTTTTTTGTGATGTGATGTGATAATCAAAATCTAGTAACTAAAGTTGTCAAATTATTGTAGTGGAGTAAAAGTATAATATCTGCCTCTGAGATGTAGAAGTAAAAATACTGAAAATTGGTACTACAGCACTTGAGTAAATATACTTAGTTATTTTACACCACTGATAACCGTTAGCGTACCTCTGCCATGTAAGCGAAGGTGAAGTTGGTGTTGGGGTTGCTCTGGTACTCCTGGACGATGTTCAGGAACTCGGTCTCCCACTGCAGAGCCACCTTGAACTTGACGTTGTCTCGTGCGTAGTTGTTGAGGGAGAAGGTCACGATGAGAGCTTCAGCGTTGGTGAACTCGTCATCTGGCGGGGAGTTATTGACACAAATTAATATCCTAATATGAATCATGTATGAAATATGAATAATGCTCAATCTTGAATGTACACACTGTAACACTTAATGAGGCTAAAGCTCATATTGTTAGGACATCTTCAGGTATCTATCAGGTGCTGCCTAACAAAAACAGTATGACAAACGATACATGAAAATGATATGTGTGGTGTACTCTTTGATGTATAAAAGTACACCATCATAGTGTAACGGGTGTATTCAGTGATCATGTGTTACTGGAAGTCACTCACTGTCGTAGCCCCCCACTGCCAGGAAGGGGAACACGGGACCCCCGTAATCAGCCATGCAGCTCATGCCCAGGTCAGTGATGTCTTTGAAAGACAATGGAGAGCTGGAGGGAAAACAAGATGAAGCCAAAAAGAATATTAGAGGATATGAAATTACAATTATTGCTTTTTGTGGAAGCTTTTGAATTTCCCTTCCACTACATTTCTAAGAAGGGTCAGACGGGACCCGACCTTACAAAAATACATAATGAATCTGTCCTATTTTAAAAAATACTAGAAAATAGTCAATCTACAAGCTCACAACATGCTCTGGTATTCACTATTTTTGAAAATGTCTGGATATAAAAAATAAAAATAAAAGTACTTTTGGATCTACACTTTGACTCAAGTACCGGGGTTGAGTACTTTATCCCTCACTATTCACTTTGAGATTGAATACCCTTCAGTATCCGGAAACCCCCAGGGGTCATTGAAGGGGTTCCAGGGGATTCCCATCAAAATGTGTTAATATAGCATCACAATCGGCTATTCAAAAATAGCCGACCTACAAGCTCACAACACGTCGCATTGTGACGTTTTATATATTATTTATCTATCTTTTTTTCTCCCTTTTCTTTCAAAAAATCTTTAAAAAATTTGAACATTCTTATTTTTTTTCGCAAAATATTTTCGTATTCCGTGGCCAAATCGATATTAATTTGGGGGGGGGGGGTGGTTGACTTGAAAAAGATGTCTTACTTGACGCAGTAGATGAAGTGGTCCCTCCAGTCCACCTCCTTGGTGACCCCCAGCTCCGTCATGTTGACCTTGGCGTTGAGGTTGGCCAGGCTGTTCTGGAAGTACTGAGGCAGGCTGTTGGTGGCGCAGTCCGTCATGGACGGGTTGGACGGGTTCAGAGGGGCGAAACACACGTCCTTCAGACTGGCCGTCCGGTTCAGATCCTCTGACCAGAAGGAAATTTCCTAGAAACACATGTAGGATCATAACATATGAATAACAACATCTCATGTTTACCTTAAATACGGAATTAATCAGGAATTACATTGAAAATAAATGGACCCATTTATTTCCATTTAGTTCCATTTAGTTCCATTTAGTTCCATTTAGTTCCATTTAGTTCCATTTATTTCCATTTAGTTCCATTCTTACGCTTTTAGAGTTACAGACCCATAAGGGCCCATTTGGTTCCTAACTATCAATCATTTGGCTGAGGACCCCTTGGAAGCCCTTTAAGGACCCCCTGGAAGACCTTCAAGGACCCCTGGGGGTCCCCAGACCCGACAACCACTGACTTACATGACCTTTAATGTGTTATCTCCTAGGTCACATCGAGCCAGACTGTTGCCTCCCAAAATGTTCGAATGCTTCCGTCATGCAGTCTGTCTGTCTGTCTGTCTGTCTGTCTGTCTGTCTGTCTGTCTGTCTGTCTGTCTGTCTGTCTGTCTGTCTGTCTGTCTGTCTGTCTGTCTGTCTGTCTGTCTGTCTGTCTGTCTGTCTGTC
Organism: Gymnoscopelus braueri; assembly: GCF_963280865.1. Classification (NCBI taxonomy): domain Eukaryota; kingdom Metazoa; phylum Chordata; class Actinopteri; order Myctophiformes; family Myctophidae; genus Gymnoscopelus; species Gymnoscopelus braueri. The sequence continues at coordinate 52,925,229 of NC_137608.1, read as the reverse complement.
TGTCACTACAGTCTGGAGCGACAGAAGCTCTGAAAGTGATCAAGCCATAAACCGGATGTGAAGCCTCCTCCTCCCCGCTTCCGTTTCGTCTTTACAGTTGTGTGGATATATCCTAATGAAATGAATCTAAATCATCTAAGCATATATAGCTTGCTGCTTAGCAGAAATGGAAATTTAAAAATTAAATGTAAAGATATTTAAAAACATATTTTTGTGAACATAAATGACGAACAGATGACAGCTTCCTGCCTCGGAGTTTGGGAGGTGTAGTTCTAGACTCTAAATAGCATTCGGAGATTGTGGAATAGTTGTCTGGCTACCTGTATCCGTGTATGTAACTCCATCTGTACATACAGTACCACTATTAATGTGTTATCTATAGTTATATCATCCCTACCTGTATCCGTGTCTGTAGCTCCAGGAGCTCCAGGATGAGGTCTTTGTTGATGATGCCGCTGAAGTTCTGCTGTCCGAACAGCAGGGAGTCGTAGACGTGACCCTCTCTGCCGGGCGCCGTCAGGATGATCTGATTGGTCCTGAAGAACGGGTCAAAGTACTTGTCGTGGAAGTCCTTCTCCTGGCGGGCGCGGCTGTTGGGAGCGGACCACAGCTGGACGGGGTCGGTGGTCAGCTCGATGTTCATGAGGCCGGTGGCGAAGGCGGCCACGACCAGGGCCGCGGCTAGCAGAACCTTGGATACAAAAGATGAATCACAGACATTTGAAACAAATGCGTAAATGACCACAAATGTAAAATACATCCACAATACAACATCTACCATCCAAGGATTATCCAGTGGTGGAAAAAGTACTCAAATGTGTTACTTAAGTAAAAGTATCAATACTGCAATGCAGAAATACTCCATTAGGGCGCGCTCCCACCAAGAGTTGGCTGGCCGCTGTTTGCAGAATCTGCCAATGCATTGTCAATGCAAATGCGTTGATTCACGCAAGAGCAGATTTTTCCGCTAGTCGCGCAGACCTTGCGTTTATCTGCTCTCCGCGACTAAGCATAAAACTGCTGGAGGCAGGCGCTGATTTTCTCCCTCTGTCCAATCGGGTGAGTGGAAGGCGGACTGTCTCAAGACTCAGGAAGCACCATGGTGCTCAAGGCAGCAGGCAGTGCGGGCTACGGGGAGGGTCCTGAAAGTGAGTGACAGGCGCGACACTCCCGTTTTTTAGAATCCGCTGGCTGCAAAAAACTGTGGCCGGGCACAACCTGCGTTTAACAGCGACCAGCCAACTCTTGGTGGGAGCGCGCCCTTACAAGTAAATGCACAAAATTAAAAGTTTACTTGAGTAAAAGTACAAAAGTATTGGCATGAAAATATACTTAAAGGAGTAGTTCACCCAAAAAATGACTTATTTTCTATCAATTGCACACCCCATGAAGCCTTGAATCCATGGATTTGTTTTGGTTTTTGTCGCATTCCTAAGCTAATAATTTGATTCCCGTCACCTACCGGCTAATGTATCCGGTAGGAGACACAAAGTAGATTCTTTGTGTCTCCTACCGGAAATACACCCGGTCATCAAATTATTGCCTTAGGAATGTCACAAAAACAAAAATAAATCCCTGAATTGAAGGCTTCATGGGGTGTGCAATTGATAGAAAATAAGTAATTTTTTGGGTGAACTGCTCCTTTAAAGTACCGAAAGCAAAAGCACTCATTAATCAGAATGTCCCATTTCAAGTTTTCAAAATGTATAATTTTTTGGGGGAAATAGGCGATCTCCAAGCTCACAACGCGCTGTATCGCGACGCGTTGTGAGCTTGTAGATCTGCTATTTTCAAAGAGCCGAAATATATACTGTATAGAGCTTAAGGGGTTAATGTATGTTTAGTATTACAAATCTAAATCTACAAAGTAACTAGTAACTAAAGTTTTCAAATAATTGTAGTGGAGTAAAAGTACAATATTTGCCTCTGAGATGTAGTGGAGTAGAAGTGAAACTATTGAAAATAAGAAATACTCCAGTAAAGTCAAAATTCCTCAAAAAGTGTACTTAAGTACAGTACTTGAGTAAATGTACTTAGTTTACTTTCCACTCCTGGGGGAAACAAATGCAATCTGGAAACTGGAATGTCTGTAATGAGTATAGGTGGTCTCTAGCCCATTAAGACCTGGAACAGTGTTATTTTTAGATTTGAGCAAAAAAGCATTATTTTACACTTTGGGCTATTCAAAAATAGCAGATCTACAAGCTCATAGCGCGGCACCGAGTGCCGCGCTATGAGCTTGTAGATCTGCTATTTTTGAAAATTCGTGAAAATGTGTGCAAATCTTTCAATATATATATTTTTAAAGCGAACATTTTTAACTCAAATCTTTGCTTCTGGGGGGTCCCTGGAACAACATATTTTGATGGGGGGTCCACGGCCAAATACATATCATTCTGGGGGTCCTTGACATGAAAAAGATTGAGCACCACTGACATAGAAACATACGTTTTTCAGAAAATTGTTGGGATTTAGGAGACACGTAGAATCGGCTTCAGGTCTCAATGGGCTAGACAGGACCTCACCGGTTGATATGGAATAGAAATCAAGCTTTTCCACAGCTATACTCAGTGGTGGAAAGTAACTAAGTACATTTACTTAAGTACTGTACTTAAGTACAATTTTGAGGTATTTGTACTTTACTTGAGTATTTCCAATTTCCAATACTTTTACTTCTACTCCACTACATCTCAGAGGCAAATATTGTTCTTTTACTCCACTACAATTATTTGAAAACTTTAGTTACTAGTTACTTTTCAGATATAAACTATATAATGAAACATACATTAACCACTTTAGCCCTATTTAAACATAGGCTATTTGAAAATAGCAGATCTACAAGCTCACAACGCGTCGCGATGCGACGCGTTGTGAGCTTGTAGATCGGCTATTTGAAAATATTTAGTACTTTTACTTTTGGTACTTTAAGTACATTTTGATGCCAATACTTTTGTACTTTTACTCAAGTAAATTTTTAATTCTGGACTTTTACTTGTAACAGAGTATTTTTATATTACAGTATTGGTACTTTTACTTAAGTAAAGAATTTGAGTACTTTTTCCACCACTGGCTATACTGCAGAAAGCCTGCATGTTGAGAGAGAGAGAACCCACCTTGAGAGGGTGAGAGGCCATGAGCGTCCCCCAGGGTCTGAACAGAGAGGCCAGGAATTCCTGAGCCGCCAGGCTGTTCCTGTCGGTGCAGGTGACCTCAGAGGGGTCGATGAGTCGCTGCTGGGTCACGTCGTTCCCGTTCTGGTCCTTCCCTCGACCCTCCTCCTCCTCCTGGTCCTTCCCTCGACCCTCCTCCTCCTCCTGGTCCTCCTCCTCCTCCCGCTGCCAGCGGAGCCAGCAGGACACGGACAGGTAGATGAGGAAGGTGACCAGCAGCAGACACAGCAGGACGATGGAGAGGACCAGGAAGCCGTCGAACCCCATCAGCCTGAAGGGTCCCTCGGGCAGCGGGGGAGCGGGCATGGGCGGGCACGACTCCTGGCAGTCCTGGCAGGAGCACATCTCCCCTCCGGTGGGCGTGGTCTCGTTGCACCTATTAGGCCCGTCACGATTTTTAACATAGTCGTCTAAACGCAATTATTTGAGATAATCGCAATTCTTTTTCCATGTTGAACATTTTTGCACACATTTTCAAATATTTAAAAAGCAGAAATAGCAGATCTACAAGCATACAACGCGTCACAAAGTTTCAAATATTACAAAAGCAAAAATAGCATATCTACAAGCTTACAACGCGTCACAAAGTTTCAAATATTAAAAAAGCAAAAATAGCATATCTACAAGCTTACAACGCGTCACAAAGTTTCAAATATTTAAAAAGCAGAAATAGCCGATCTACAAGCTTACAACGCGTCACAAAGTTTCAAATATTTAAAAAGCGGAAATAGCCGATCTACAAGCTTACAACGCGTCACAAAGTTTCAAATATTAAAAAAGCAGAAATAGACGATCTACAAGCTTACAACGCGTCACAAAGTTTCAAATATTAAAAAAGCAGAAATAGCCGATCTACAAGCTTACAACGCGTCACAAAGTTTCAAATATTAAAAAAGCAGAAATAGACGATCTACAAGCATACAACGCGTCACAAAGTTTCAAATATTAAAAAAGCAGAAATAGCCGATCTACAAGCTTACAACGCGTCACAAAGTTTCAAATATTTAAAAAGCTGAAAAAGCAGATCTACAAGCTTACAATGCGAAGTGACGCGTTGTAAGCTTGTAGATCTGCTATTTCTGCTATTTTTATATTAAATTATTTAACACGTCAATAATTTCTTTGCATATTTCAGTTATTTGTCATATCTACCCTGTGCGATTTATTACGAAGCCTAAAAGGCTTCATAATGTTCCAATGTTCCAATGGCCAAACAAATTAAAATCGTTAATCGCAATTATTTGAGTGACGATCTATCGTCAACTTTCGTGACAGTCCTAGACGCACCTCAGAGGACGTCCGTTGTAGGGCACGATGCCCTCGGGCAACCCCTCCGCCAAGACCCCCTGCGGCATCAGCCTGAAGTCGATGTCCAGCGGCGCCAGACCGTTGCTGGAGTCTCCCTGGAAGTACAGATGCAAATTATCAATTAATTCATGAATTGATAGTTGATAACCTTATGGATCGATTAACCGATGAATTGATAAGCGGTGTTTTTTAGGACCAAAGGGAAAATTCTTGTCCGAAACCAAAAACGAGTGCAGAAACATAATTGCCTCTGATGTATATAACATTAACGAGAGTCAACGAGCATCAGCTGGACACAGACACACACACACCTGCCCTCTGCAGTGCTCTAAGGAGTCTGTCTCATGTTTCTCCAGAAGGATTACTGTGATTATGGTAAACTCACATTTGATATCACACACACCATACCTAAAAACATTTATTTTTTCCAATCAATTGAAAATGGATAACTTTAAAGGAGGAGTTCACCCAAAAAATTACTTATTTTCTATCAATTGCACACCCTATGAAGCCTTGAATCCATGGATTCTTTTTTGTTTTTGTCGCATTCCTAAGCTAATAATTTGATTCCCGTCTCCTACCGGCTAATGTATCCGGTAGGAGACACAAAGTAGATTATTTGTGTCTCCTACTGGAAATACACACGGTCATCAAATTATTGTCTTAGGAATGCCACATAAACAAAAACAAAAATCCATGAAATCAAGGCTTCATGGGGTGTGTAATTGATGAACTCCTCCTTTAATCGACTGAATTCTTAACGGTAGTTAATGGATTATAGATGAACCGTTAACATCCCTACCTGGAAGTCGTACCAGCGCTGCGCGGTGCACAGCTTGTGGCCGTAGCGGCCGCACATGGTGGAGACGGCGAAGCCCCCCGTGGCCGGGATCCGCACGTTCTTGCAGGACTGGAAGGAGCCGTCGGCGAAGGCGTTGGTGAGGAAGGCCTGGTAGCCCACCACCGCCTCCCGCTGCACCGAGGGCCTGCCCGGCACGCTGACGTTGGCCGTCTTGGTGACGTGCACCACCTGGGTCTGGTTGGGGCTGCAGGTGGTGATGCAGTGCAGGTGGGCGAAGTTGTCGGCGCACGACGGGCAGCGGTTCAGCAGCGTCCGGGACAGAGTCAGGCTCAGGCTCAGAGAACTGATCTGGTTCACCGAGCAGCAGGCGTACGTGTTGCTCTCACCGTGGTCCAGCATGGGACACACCTGTTAGGGAGGAGAACATGTTATATGTGTTGTTTTCTCCATGGTCCAACATAGGCGACACCTGTTAGGGAGTGTCGTGGAATTCTGGATCAATCAGCAATCGATGAGGCACATAGGAGTCCAGACAATATTCTAGGTGGTGATGATTATGCTTTATGTACATGATATCATGGGGAGAAGTACAATAACACTCATGTCAGTGGTACGGTAGTTCTGCCTGGAGCTCAGGGCAGAGATCATAGTTATACTGTAGCTGCTTCAAGGACAAACTGAACCATAACAAGATAGGCTGTACCAAAACAATAGCTATTAGACCTAGTGGAGACATTTAGACTCTTACAAGCTGTCAAATATCATAATATATTGTAGAAGAGAGATATATATTTTTTTTTTTTCCTTCCTACAGAATGTTGTATTTACAAATCTGTTAATAGGCAAACAGAACATTGCAATGGAAGAGTGGAGACTGAATAAAATAACATGAAAGAGCAGAGATGTGATTTATTCTCTCCTATATGCTTCTTGTCCTGTTTCTTTTGTTCTGTCTCTCTCTATAGGAACGATCCACTGACCTCTATGAGTCTCTGGTAGTGTCTTCCTGTGACGGGCCGGGCAGCGCTGTAGTTCAGACAGGGGACGATAGGAGGGATGAGGCTTTCCCCCTCCAGGGTGGGGTTCTTCCCACATTCTTCATAGAAGGCACACTGGCCCTCCTCAGCTCCACCCTCCAACACCACCTGAGGAGGAGAAAGGACAAGAATCAGACACATGTATATAGGTCTACATGGGATGCTTCTATACATAAAGACAAAGCGGGGACTCACTTTTTGAATGCTTTTATTTGCGACAAACGGCAGATACGACGTTTAGACCCTTTCTGTCTTTTTCAAGTATTTCAAGTTTAATTGAAAGGGTCGAAATGTCGTATCTGCTGTTTGTCGCAAATAAAACTTTCAAAGCATTCAAAAAGTGAGTTGCGAGTCCCTGCTTTGTCTTCATGATTCTGTTCTTACAGTTTGGCTCAGCACCAAGAGACGGAGGATGTGCTTATTTTTTCTTTAAATGCTTCTATACCTACACTACACTCAAAAATGTAATAGCACTCAAAGATATAGATAGGTAGATATAAATCATCCTTTTTGTTATCTGTTCAAAATGTACCTTGAAAGGGTAGTATTCGAGTGTTCATGGGACTCTTATCAGAGTGGACAAATAATACTTGCTTTATGCAAACGTATGTTTATATTATTGGAAAACATTTAACAACCCAAAGCAACAACAGCCGGTACAGCATTAGCATGCAAACATGCTGCAGAAGATGATGGGTATAATAATCATCTGCTAACTGTAACATTACTTGTAGCTATAGTATACTCACACAATGTAGAGTCCACTTTATTCTCACTAAAACATCCATTTCTTAAACACTTAAAGAAGGCCAAGGGCCTCAAACAGGATGATACCAAATAAAACAACGAGCAGCTGGAAACGGAGGGAAACGTAGGACTCAAACTGGGATATTGTAAGTCTTCTACTTACAAAAGTCTTCTACTTACAAAAGGGAGCTAAAAGCTGATATTGGTACGTTCCAATCTACTATTAGGCTATATATCAGCTTTTAGCTCCCTTTTGTAAGTAGAAGACTTTAATAAATGAAAAAATGTATGTGGTAAATGTAGGTCCTAAACAGTATGGTACTGTAACTACACCATGGAATTCCACAACACATTACTCAAGTAAATGTTTGAATACAGGCCTCGGCTCTTACATGCAGCAGATTATTATTATATTGCTAATTTAAAAATCTGAGTCCTTCCACCACTACGGTGTCCTGTAAGGTCAGCCTGCTGACAGTTTACCTCCAGAGGCAATAAAGAGGAGGATATATGATCACTGTAGCTCAAGGCTGAATTACAACTGCCGTTCAATTCTGTGCCATAAGATGTTTATAACGTTCTGTCCCTGTTTGAACTTCTCTTTTTGGTAGTTAGCAAGACTTTAGTAACTAAGGCGTGACAGTGAAATGAGTAAATACACCCGGTAAGTTTCAAAACTATATATATATACAGAAACATAGATACATAATAGATGTGTGTAGATCTCTGTGGGGAAAGCAGTTGTGGTATAGCAGCAACAGCAGTAAGAGTGCAAACTGTGCAAACTGTTAACCCATTAAGACCTGAAGCCGATTCTACAAATGTCTTCTAAATCCTAACAGTTTTCTGAAAAACGTATGTTTCTATATCAGTGGTTCTCAAACTTTTTCATGTCAAGGACCCCCAAAATGTATTTGGCCGCCGACCCCCATCTCAAAATATTTTGTTCCAGGGACCCCCCAGAAGCAAAGATTTTAGTTAAAAATGTTCGCTTTAATAATATATTAATATTCAAAGATTTGCACACATTTTCATGATTTTTCAAAAATAGCAGATCTACAAGCTCATAGCGTGCTATGAGCTTGTATATCTGATATTTTTGAATAGCCAAAGTGTAAAATAATGCTTTTAAGCTCAAATCAAAAAGTGACACAGAATCAATCAACCAATCAATCAATTCACTTTGGGAGCATCTAAACAGTGTGCAGACCAGCAGTATACTGTACGTTTACACATAGACAACTTCAATATTTAAGCAATATTACACAAGAGGGTGTGCTTTACCGTCATTATTGGCACGCCAGTGATGCGGTCAGGAACGAGGTGGAGCCGAGTTCCGCAAGCATCACTGAAGTGCCAATAATGTAGGTAAAGCACACCCTCGAATGTAATATTGCGATTTTACAACAGCTACCAACAAAACACATCCAAATGTATTCATATTGTGGAGCAATTCATAATAAAAATGTTTCACTATTATCCGTTTCCCTGTAAAGAGAAGAGTTTATTTGACTGAGACATTAAATAGTCCCTGTAGCAGTGCTCTGAGGCACCGGCTCATCAACACAGCTGATTCCAGTAGGCTATATGCTCCGTCGTACGACCGTGTCACGTGGCCAAAATAACTGATCTACAAGCTGACAACACGTCGCGATGGCGACGCGTTGTGAACTTGTAGATCGGCTATTTTCGCCGTGCAATACCTTCGTACGATAAAGTATAACATACACTGGACTGTTAGCAAAATGGGAGTAATTTTACTTTAACACAGGAGGATATTTATCTGTTTGTTTTCCTACCGTGGGACAGCGTGACGTCACAGCACAGCTGTGCCATATATGGTCTAATCAGGTGCGGACTGCAGTGCGGAGTGATTTATTAATGTGATTAGGCCCGTGCTATCATGCTGGTTTGAAGCACGGCTAGATAGCTATTTCAACCAATCAGATTGCTTGGTCGGAACTACCTGTTGCATAATTTGACTTTCCATCCAAGCTCAAGTAGGTCAATTATATGGATACATTACATTTTAAGACAGTATACAGTAAATGGTGCATTTACTGTGAATAGCGCCTTTATCCAAAGACCTTTGCCCATGTCCGTGACATTCACCCAAACAACCATTTACACACCGATGGCAGAGAGAACCATAGGGAGGAGCAGGTAGGGGTTCAGTGTCTTGCTCAAGGACACTTCGACGTTAACACAGGGGGAGCCCGGGATTGAACCGGCAACATTCCGATTTCCCAAGCTGCATGCCGCTCTACCTCCTGAGCCGGTGTGTCCATTCTACCACACAGGCCGTAGGCCTATAAATTAATTCTTAACCCATTCATACCTGGAACGCATCTGTGTAACTTTAGATGTCTTTGGCTATTCAAAAATAGCAGATATACAAGCTCGTAGCGCGGCACCGAGTGCCGCGCTACGAGCTTGTAGATCTGCTATTTTTGAAAAATCGTGTTTGTTTTTTTTTTTTTTAAATTCAAAAAACTGTTTTCGATTTTTTTAAAGAATCGCCTCAGGTCTTAATGGGTTAAATTACGTTGTGTACTTTATAATAAACCAACTCCATCATTAATGACTTCACCAACACAAGGTACACCACCTCACCTTGTTGTGTTATTTATCATATCTCTGTCGGGTGGAACCCAAAACTTCCGGATTTCACGATTCAAATTCAAAAGTAGCAGATCTACAAACACGGCGCGAACCAGCTTGTAGATCTGCTACCCTTCGATGCTTTTGTGTGACGCTGTAGTATGATCAAGAAGGGCATTCATTATTATAATTTTATGAAAAAAACACAAAAAAAAAAATCCGCCCGACAGCAACGATATAAAGCATTTATTTTATTGGTTTTGTTAGAATGTCATATCTATGTTTTTTTTTTTTTTTTTTTTACATCCTTCAAATGTTCATTGACAAAAAACTAAACCTACAAGGAAACACACAGAACCCTGTTATCAACACTATGAGGTAGCAGCTGATGGAGGCTTATTTACAGTATATTTGTAGTATACTTATTTTAGACTATAGTAAAACCCAACATAACAGAATCATTCACATTTCATCATAAATAAATAAAATGGACAAATAACTCACCAGGCAAAACAGCAGAGTGCTCAGGATAGCGGCATAAGCCATGATTAAATTCTACAGTGTGTCCCAACAGAGGAAGACTCCAAGTTTTCAAGTACATACAAAGCTGGAGTGTGTTTGTTAGTCCACTAGCACCCTGTCCTCCTGTAACTGTCCTGTTTGTCCTGTAACTGTCCTGTCCTGTACTTTACTGTACTGTCCTGTAACTGTCCTGTTTGTCCTGTAACTGTCCTGTAACTCCACAGAATCCCTTGGTGTCTCTGTCTCTCACACCGTATACGTCTGTCTCCCTGTGTGTCTGTCTCCACTATAAAGATCCAGCCTAGAGGTGGACCAAAAGACCAAAATGACACGGCGGGCGTCATAGGCTCCATGTGATGTCACTCTGTGATGTTATCTGGCCTGATGTTCCCCAGTCCCAATCACATCTCTCCCAGGAACAATTTCTCTGATTGATCATTAACGGGGCAATCAATGTTGACGACCAACGGACAACAAACGGCGGTCGTTAAGGTGCAATCCAGGAAAAAAAGAGATGATGTTCCATAAACAAATAAAGGAGAATCATCGATCACACCCCGGGTTTCGCCCTGATGTCTTATCTCCCTCCAACGTACATTGTTGAATTCAAAACTTTTTTTGTGTGTACAGCACTTTGGGATACTCTGCGTTTCACTGGGTATAGTAGTGCAAAGGTTCAATCAGTGGTGGAAAGTAACTAAGTACATCTACTTAAGTACTGTACTTAAGTAAAATGTACAGGTATTTGTACTTTACTTGAGTATTTCCAATTTTCAATACTTTTACTTCTACTCCACTACATCTCAGAGGCAAATATTGTACTTTAACTCCATTACAATTATTTGAAAACTTTAGTTACTAGTTACTTTGCAGATATAAATTATTATATTATAAAACATACATTAACCACTTTAGCACTATTTATATTTAGGCTATTTGAAAATAGCCGATCTACAAGCTCACAACGTGTCGCGATGCGACGCGTTGTGAGCTTGTAGATCGGCTATTTTCAAACATTTTAGTGCTTTTACTTTCGGTACTTTAAGTACATTTTGATGCCAATACTTTTGTACTTTTACTCAAGTAACATTTTGAACACAGGCCTTTTACTTGTCACAGAGTATTTCTACATTGCAGCATTGATACTTTTACTTACGTAGAACATGTGAGTACTTTTTCCACCACTGAAAAAAATAAGAGCCAATGTCCATAAAAAAATGTAGAGGAAAGGGTTAACTCAAGCTGGATATGAGAGAGTTTGGCTGCTGTTTATGTCCTTATGACGGATGACAGGCAGCTGTTTGTTTAACTGAATGTAAATACATTTGGATCGATGGCAGTTTCAATTCCTGTCCTTTCATAGTTCTGTGTGCAAGTTAACCATATGTACTTTAATACTGGCTGTAGTGGAATATATTGATGTGCTTTTGTTCTTTCGGTTTCAGCACAACTTGTGTGGGCAGTATCTAGCTAGCCTCGAAACCAGACGAATCTGCCAAAAACAAATAGCTAAAAAACAAATAGCCCTGGCAGTGATATTAATCTGTCAGTATCACTCATGGCTCCACTCCTCCGCTAGTGCTATATATATATACATTACTGGTTGTATTCAGACAAGCTCTTCACAGCCAGCCCCCTGTGACCTCAGCGAAAGGTCACGCCAAACATGTTAAGTGCACATGTACATTATAACTGAGTGAGGAGCGCTATCAGGGCCTATGGACGCAAAAGGTCTCACGTGAACCTTTAGACCATAATTTAAATGACTCCAATTAAGGAGGCTATCTCTGCATGCATAGAGGGCGGAGAGGGGAGGAGCCTAGTTCTGCATGCATAGAGGGCGGAGAGGGGAGGAGCCTATAGAGGGTGTAGACTCTGTCTCATGGAATGGTCATCTCTCCTCCCTCTACGCCGTAGAGGGAGGAGAGATGACCATTCCATGAATCAGCAACTATTCTTCGGAACTGACCTGGCAAAAATGCCCTGTGAATGTATCACCTACATATAATAACACCATTATGATTGATGAGACAGATACTGTTGATTAGATTGATAACGGTAAGGAAGTAGGTCAGAGTGGAGGAAGAAGGCCAGAGTGGCGTATTGTCTGTATCGGTCAGTGGTGGGAAAAGTACTCAAATGTTTTACTTAAGTAAAAGTATCAATACTGCAATGTAGAAATACTCTGTTACAAGTAAAAGGCCTGTGTTCAAAATGTTACTTGGGTAAAAGTACAAAAGTATTGGCATCAAAATATACTTAAAGTACCAAAAGTAAAAGTACCAAAATGTTTAATTTTAAAATAGCAGATCTACAAGCTCACAATGCGTCGCGATGCGACGCATTGTGAGCTTGTAGATCGGCTATAGATCGGCTATAGGGCTAAAGTGGTTAATGTAAGTTCTATAATATACTCCAGTAAAGTAAAAGTACCTCAAAATTGTACTTAAGTACAGTACTTGAGTAAATGTACTTAGTTACTTTACACCACTGCTATCGGTGGAGGCAGGGTGCACTAAACCAGGGGTGATTGAGGGGTCCACCAAATGGGAAAGCAAGGACTTAGTTAAAAAGCCTTTGATGACAGGACCACTACATATTAAAAACAATAAAATGCCACTAAACGCCAACCGGTTTCGACAAACAATGTCTTCCTCAGGGCGTGGCTATAGAGGCTAAACCAGGGGTCTTCGACAGGGGGTTACTCAGTGTTACTTTTTATAACCACATGAACCCTAGCATCCCTACTCTGGGGAGATATTCGGCCCAAAAATTATAGCAAATCGTGCTGCGACAAGTTGGGAGCTTTTAGATCTGCTATTTTTGGCGAGACGATTTGGCCTATAGAGGGAATAAAGAGCAGACCAAGTACACTTTGTCTATGAATTGAATACCAAGGACCCCAATGGAAACAAGACTGCAAGGATTTTTTTGGACGGACCTTTTAGACAAAGTATTATAAATGTAATTGTGCTGTTCACATTTTTTGCCAATAAAATATTCAATCAATCAAAACAGAGCCAAAGGTCAAGTATTGAGGCTTTAAGTGGTCAAACGTCTAAGAATACAGATTATGTGTAAACAAACAAACAAACATTAATTTACGCAAAACTGATGATAGTGCTGTCAAAGTTTATGAAAAAGGTTTAATCTGCAACACAATGTCATACAATATGTAGTAGGGGGGGTCCCTGCTTCATCTCTCTCTCTCAGCTAAGGGGTCCGTCGCCTGAAAAACATTGAAGACCCCTCTGCACTAGACCCCTGAGAGAGGGATTCCTGAGGTGGAGCTCCCAGTACTTCCCACACAAGCCGTGCCACTCATTACGCTCAGTTGGCGCTGCCCAGGATCAAACTCTGTGGTGTGTGTGTGTGTGTGTGTGTGTGTGTGTGTGTGTGTGTGTGTGATTTAAAGACAATAGCAGTGGCTCATATACCATAGCAGCATAGAGCGGTACGCTCCAAACCAAGATTATCTGCATAATTGGCACTGACTTACATGTTATTGCACACCAAGGTCATGTGTGGGATAAAGTCGACAGACCAAGGCTGTGTGTCAATGTCAAAGGGATATCCGAGCTATCAGGACCAAGAGGTGATTAAGCATTTTAGACGTGATAAACTGATGGCCCAAAAGACAAGACGAGGAACCAGCCCTGTGTTCTGCTCAGATATGAGGGCTAGTTTACAACGTCGCATAAAGTGGTGATAATTTTGCAACATGGCCGGAGCATTAAGCCCTGCTGCACAGTCTACTTCTACAGGGTTCCCACACATTTTTACCAATGATTTCCAAAACATTTCCAAAACCTTTCCAGAATATTTAACCAAATTTCCAGGCCTATATAACAATAATTCAGCGCAATATTGAGTCTCTTACTCCTATGTGCAATGCCCAAAGACAGGCAGTGTAGCAAAGATAAAGCATAGAATGGTATAATTCCACTCCAATTTTCGTGCAATCACGCTGCAGCACGTTGTGAGCTTGTAGATCTGTTATTTTTGTCACGTCCAGTATACATTAGACTGCAATCATGCAGCCCGTTCGGCGAAAAACTACTTTTGTTACATATTTCGTGAAATGTTATAGATGTTTTGGAAAATGATTTTTATTAACAAAATCAATAGCCAAAAACAATGCATAGCCACATATTTTCCCATGACCCGGCCTTGATAAATGCCAAAACTTTCCAGGTCTGGATTTTCCAAAATATTTCCAGGAATGTCATGACCTTGTCCCTGTTCAACAGGGACAATTCATGAAATGCTCCTGCACACTGTGTGTGTGTGTGTGTGTGTGTGTGTGTTTGTGTGTGTGTGTGTGTGTGTGTGTGTGTGTGTGTGTGTGTGTGTGTGTGTGTGTGTGTGTGTGTGTGTGTGTGTGTGTGTGTGTGTGTGTGTGTGTCTGTGTCTGTGTGTTTGCCATCGTCCCTCTAGAGGACATTATTAGAAGGACAGGCCTGTGCTGTCAATGTTCATACCAAAGTGCTTTACACACAGCATGCTTGACACGGGTCAAGAGGCCTCAATAGAAAGGTGTTTCCTCTAAAAACGGTGTGCATTTCAAAATAAGAGTGTATTTTATCTATACTATTGGAAATTTGTAATGTGATCTGTCCAACACATGTTTTAGTTTGAAATGGTTTGGGAGATGTGCCCTCTGCTGAGCACACCTCGTAATGTGACTTTGTTTGTCCTTGTGATGACAGCATGCCACACTACTCTCTACCTTAGAGAGAGAGAGGGAGGGAGGAAGACAGATGTCACACTACTTCTCAATTCATTACAGAGAGAGAGAGAGAGGGGGGGGGGAGACAGATGTCACACTACTTTTCAGTTTGTTAGAGAGAGAGGGGGGAGGGAGGAAGACAGATGTCATGATGATGACTATAGGCTATTAAGACATTGTTGTTACATTACATTACGGTCATTTAGCAGATGCTTTTATCCAAAGCGACTTGTTAGGGAGGGTATGCCTCCTGGTGGAGATTTGCACTCTACTGAGCGCACCTTTCTAGTTGTCACATGTACTTACAATACATCTGTGCATCTGTGGCAACCGTCCAATCAGGGCTCTTCTTACTTAAAGGGCGCCTCCTCAACACTATGGAAAAAAAATTATCAAATACAAAAAATAATTTAAATAGTTATAAGCAAAGTAGAAGATTCAAACTATAGTCATAATAAGCAATTCATACTGAAATTACACCATACATTTGAACAATTCCAAACTTTTGAAAGTGGTTTGCCTGAAGTTGCGTTCCCATCCATCTTAATCATCTATCTTAATTCTTTAGACTTCTTTAGTAAACTTTCAACTTGGCGTCCCTATATTATGCATGTATTTTGACATGCATAATATAGGGACATTTTCCAAAATCTTCCCCCAAAAATTGTAAATTGCAGATCTCAAAGTAGATGTGCAAGCTTACATACATCGGCTATTATCGCCTCACAACACCATCGTATGAGGCAATATAACATGGTTAAGTTTAAGTTAAAGTTATCTTCATTAGCAGAAGACCTCACCACACCTGTACTGATGGGGGGAGAGGAGAGAGCTGGATGCACCCCTAGATGGATGTGTATGTTCACAGACAGACCCCCATCTGTAAAGAGCACAAGTATAAAATAGGGTTAAAGTGGTTGAATTGTTCCCCATTTTGTTGTAGACCCCCCCCCCCCCCCACACACACACACACACACGCACACGCACACGCACACGCACACACACACACACACACACACACACACACACACACACACACACACACACACACACACTTTGAGAACCACTGGCTCGGGGTACTGAGGAGAAAGGAGGAGGTTGGCGGGATCATGCAATTCAATTCAATTCAAAGGAGCTTTATTAGCATGAGAAAACATACATTTACATTGCCAAAGCAAGTGTCAAAATATAATAAAAACTGTTGAAAATGGGGGAAGTATAGTTACCGCCACAGCCTGTGTCTTCAGTGAGGAAGAAGCCTTTAAGGACGCCAGAATGAAATGTTTGGAACGGGGGGAGTCTGGTGCAACGCTCAGGTCCTGGACCTGGTGAGACGAAGGAGGAGCCCGGCCAGGAGGCCACCCACAGAGCCTAGTCCCCTCCACGGACTGAGTGGCCCTGTAGTCCATGAGCCAGACAAGATTTCATTATCGAAAGAGTGGGCAAAACCATACCTATATTAAATTGTTCAGAGGGTCAATACGAGTAAATAAATATATGATAACCTCTCCACAGGAGCAGCTTTTTCATGGTTATCACACATTTTGTTATTTTCCCCATACGTACATGACAGGTGAAAAAATGACAACATTTAAAAAATAGTTATCATAATGAAACTTCCTGAGTTGATTACTTACATGAAGACAATGATTTATTGTATTACAAGTTTTCTGAAATTGTATATTTAAATATGCAAATTGGGCATTAGGAAAATATGCATGAATTTGCATAACTTTCCAGAATCAACTTTGGAACATTGGACAAAGCCAGAGTCAACATTCTCATTTCATTTTGTTAAGATGTTGGAGTCAAAGGTTTTTAACAAGGGAATATTCAATATCTGGCTCAATTTTGGGGCTCTGGCTCATGGACTAAATGCCTAATTTGCCTAATATTTGCCTAATATACAATTTCAGAAAACTTGTAATACGATAAATCATTGTCTTCTTGTAAGTAATCAACTGGGGAAGTTTCATTATGGTAACTCTTTTTTAAATTTTGTAATTGTTTCACCTGTCATGTACGTGTGGGGAAAATAACAAAATGTGTGATAACTATGAAAAAGCTGCTCCTGTGGAAAGGTTATCATATATTTATTTACTCGTATTGACCCTATGAACAATTTAATATAGGTTTGGTTTTGCCCACTCTTTCGATAATCATTGCTCAATTTTGGGGCTCTGGCTCATGGACTACTGTCTTTCCCTAAGAGGACTGACCGTGGGTATAGCTACTGGGACGTAAGTCGGGGCTTGATCAACCCCGGCTGGGTCACCTGGGCGAGGGTGTATGATGTTGCGAGACCCGAAAACACCCGTCGAGCCCAGGCTACAACACTGATGATACGTCCCAGTTGCATCCATGTGATGTTTTTATTTATATTATACATGTTATATTATATACAGGGTATAAAACTCAAACAGGCTTTGAGTGTCTCTA
This sequence comes from Gymnoscopelus braueri, assembly GCF_963280865.1. NCBI lineage: Eukaryota > Metazoa > Chordata > Actinopteri > Myctophiformes > Myctophidae > Gymnoscopelus > Gymnoscopelus braueri. The sequence continues at coordinate 52,907,874 of NC_137608.1, read as the reverse complement.
AGAGGGTGAGACTGCCTTGTCAACGTCACATATTATCTGATCATGAACATAATATAACCTTGATCAGGTCACGGTGTCCTGGCATTCACACTTTATGAGCGGCCTATCTCCCACAAACCAAGGATGCCAAGGATGTTTCTAACCGTTACAGCACGGGGCCTATGATGCCACTGAAATGTTTCCTCCCACGCTAAGTATCACGTCACCAAAACACAGAGATATATTATCTACATATATTATCTACACATAGATAATATCATTATTATCTGTTGGGCGCTCTATGTCTTAGAGTGGAACACAATGGAAACAAGCTGCAGCTAAAAACGATGTGCTGCATCTCAACGGGCTTGTGTTATCCTGTAAATATGTCAAATAAAGAATTGCTTGCCAATAAAGTGTTCTATCTATCTATATCTATCTATTTAACTATGAAGAGGATTAAAAATGTACTTCAAAGATCCTGGGCCTGGCAGGTAAATACAATCCACTAAGGACAGAATGATCGTGGCCATTAGTCAGTCAGTGCCTTGTTTCAGATATTAACCACCATGTTTGATTAATTAGCATTAGCCGTATAGTCTGTTATGTTTGACATAATAAACAACCATGCTTGGATGATAAATATTGTAGGCCCCCAAATGACATATTGTAAGTAAAGCTTTGGTAACCAATGGTTCCTGGGCCATGTGGCCCATTAGGTCATTAGCCTATTTCTAGCATGAGGCACAGCTTCATGTACAAGTACAACCACTGGACATAACGCTAGCACAGTGGTTCTCAACCAGTGGTCCGGGGACCACCAGTGGTCCTTGAGGTGGTTCCAGGTGGTCCTCAGCTAAATGATGGAGATTTTGCAACCAAATGGACCTTTATTAGATCTGTAACTCTTGAGAGCGTAGAATGGATCCATTTTGTTTCATAATACGCTCTCAAGAGTAAAATTATTGTTAAACATCTGCATTACTTAATTTACAAGAAGTTACACAATTAGAGAATGCAGAATGATTGTTATTTTGATTTAAATTAAGTTAAATTGAAACTGTATACAGATTTGTACGAGGCCTTCACTTTATCGACCCGTATCATGTAACAAAGTGGGCTGCAGAAAAAAAAGTAAAGTTATGGTTATTGTGGTTGATTCACTGTATCACTGCATCTACAACTTAAGCCTCTTCTGATGCCAGGTCCAGATAAGATAGATAGCAGCTTATAGAGCCCCTGCTGGAGATCAAGGACTTTATCAAACAGCATTTTGTTGTTGTCGTGCAGAAACCTCATATCTCCATATTGTAACTTTTTGTGTTATTTTCATAAATTAACGCTTCTACTCGATCATATACTACAGCGTCACACAAAAGCATCAGAAGTAGCAGATCCACAAGCTCGAAAGGCGGCGCGAAGCGACGCGTTTGGAGCTTGTAGATCTGCTATTTTTGATGCTTTTGAATTTGAATCTTGAAAAGTACGAGTTTTGGACATATGAGGTTTGCACCCGACAGAGAGGATTTATGGGCCAGGTGGAGCATGCTGATAAGGGCTCCATGTTTCCTTGGACAGGTCTGTCCTATCAGCTGAGAACAGTGTCACTGAGATCTTAACCTTTATACCGTGGAGATAATGATTGGTTTAGTACCTGTGAACACCACAAGGGGGTCTGTCTGTCTGTCTGTCTGTCTGTCTGTCTGTCTGTCTGACATCAGTCAATTAATTACCTAACGATGTGATACCAGCTGTCCGTTATGTTGACAATGTCAGCCATGATGCTGATTGGCAGGAGACCCGACTAATTGTTTTTTAACGTATTAGTCTAAAGCCCAGTCGTCCACGACAATTATTCGCAACGCAAACAACTTGCAACATAATTGGTCTTACCAATGATACCCATGAAGGCTCTGTTCCGTTTAGTGTAGCACAGTGGTTCTCATACTTTTAATGTCAAGGACCCCCATAACTCTGACAGTATACAAATCAAATCCATGTGTACGCTCTCAGAGTTACACACCCGTAAGGGGCCATTTGGAACCCCCTCAAGGAACCATGAGGGTCCCTGGACCACACTTTGAGACCCACTGGTGTAGCAGAGTGTTTCCAGTGAGTCAACACCCTGACTCTGTTTGACCAGAATGGAACAGAGCCTTCATTAGTATCATTGGTAACACCTGTGAAGGAAGTAAGGAAGAGGTCCAATTTCTTTCCAACAATGGTTGCTGTGCATAGAGCCTATAAAATTAAAAACAAATCAAGGGACCAGCTTTCCAGAGTAAACATTGATTGCACTCTGACACGCTGGTCAGTGTTGCCAGATTTTGCAAGAGAAATAAGCGGCCAAGGTCTACAAAAAAAATGCCCAAAAGACAAGAAAAATAGGCACATGAACACACACACACACACACACACACACACACACACACACACACACACACACACACACACACACACACACACACACACACACACACACACACACACACACACACACACACACACACACACACACACACACGGGGTCCCCAGCAAAATGAGTTAACATAGCATTACAATCTGTTCCACCACTTGAATCCTATACGTAACATGAGCTATTTGAAAATAGTCGATAGCTCACAACGCGTCACATCAAAAAACTGTGATATTTGACATTAGGAAGGAAGCCTAAATAAGCAACTACACTAGAAACAGCCCCCCGCCCCGACTTTACAGAAAAGCAAGCCCAAAGTCGCTTATAATAAGCAGACTTGGCCACACTGACACAGGCCCATGTATGTTACACTGATACCAAAGCTTCAACGGTTCATCAAACCACTAACATTCATCCTGTCTACAGAAGCACTGGTGTTTACAGAGCAGTCTGTGTACAGAGCTCTGTCTGTGTTTAGCCTCGGGTAGCCATGCGTTGTTTTTAGTCTGTTTGGTTTTCATCATATGGTAGGTCACCTCCTTTCATCCTGGTAGGTCACCTACTTTCATCATGGTAGGTCACGTGAGGAGAAATCCTTCATGAAACTGACCTGTCATCGTGCATATTGATTACATCTGGGCTTAAATAGAAACCGCAAATATTACCTTTCATTTTATTTTGTTAGTGTCCAGAGCTTCCTGGAGAGCAGACTGTGACACAGCACCAGATAGCAGGTGGTTTAAACTTTACACAATCAGTGTTTTCCACGTACAATTAGTCATTTTCTGTATTGTTCTGATCTTTATAGACAATATTTTCACGTTTTTTTTAAAAATATTCAAAAATAGCAGTACAAGCTCGTAGATATGGCTTTTTGGCTTCCTTTAAAACGGCCCTGAAAATTCACCCATCAGGAGGCCAAATGGGGAGGTGATTATCACTTCTCCCTCAGAACAGTCGACCCTCCCCCTTTTTTCTACTCTGTACATGTGATGATATAGATTTTTTTTGGTGTTATTTTTATATGTTGATGAATTGAATACATAGGACCCCAATGGAAACAAGACCGCAAGGACTTTTTTGGTGTTATCCTGTTAGACCACGGGCCCTATCTTGGGCACCGCCTTACCCCTTATCCCTAAACTTATTAGACATTTTTTACTATTTTTAAAAACATTTTAAAATAGTTCCAACTAGCCGATCTACATCGACAGCTCGCGAGCTTGTAAATCGGCTATTTGAAATATTATAATTTTTTTCCACGATAGTAAAAGAAAATGTCAAAGAAGTTTAGGGATAAGGGGTAAGGCGGCGCCCAAGATACGGCCCCAAGTGTTTGACTGTACTCGTGCTGTTTTACATTTCTGTCTAATAAAATATTCAATCAATCGATCTCAAATCCACCGCTCCTCCCCGGGACAGCAGTGGTGTGACTGTGACGTTTATCTCTAGACACAGTTATCTGTGATAGACAGTGAATCATGGCTCCTGTCACCATGTAGTTATGTACAGGTGGGTGAAGGGTGACACCTACAGGGTGAGGCTATTGATCTGGCCAACAATGACACTAACAATTATTCTGCTTCTACAAAAAGATACAAACCTGACCATTTTGACAGACTGTTTCACTGTCAGGTGGAAACCTTGTATGTCAAAAAAGATATATATATATTTTTTAAAGAAATGTAAAAAATAAGCTGTGTTCCAATAGTTTCAAAGTAGTATCAACAAGCTCTTGTTCATACTTTATTAGTTCAATATTTATTAAGCCCATAGACAGACTGTCAAACTGGTGTCCCTATTCTGGGCATGTCACGTTTTCCTAAATAGCCAATATATAAGCTCAAAACACATTGCGATGTGTGAACACTGTCATACTAATTATATTAAAAAATGATGAAATATGGAGATACAAAGCCTCTGCCCAAATAGAATATTGTGGAATTGTTCAGTTTGTTCCATAATATAATTAAAAATAACTGAAACTTTCATACAGTATATTCTAGATTCATTGCACAAATAAAATAATATTTATACATAAATATAAAAAATATCGCAAAATAGTAGAAGACAACAAATAAGAACAACCTGAGGTGACACATTATTGTTACTTATAGCGGCCTTCAGCTCCTCTGCATTTTTGGGTCTGGTGTCTCTCATCTTCCTCTTGACAATACCCCATACATTCTCTATGGCAGGGGTCAGGGTCCTCAGAGTTACTACAGGGGGTCCGCCAAATCTTTGGGAACATTAGCCGAAAAATGGCAGATCTACAAGCTCTGTGAGCCATTTTCGGAGATTGGTTTACTTTGGGAAAAAGAGCAGACCAACTACAGAGCCAACGGTCAAGTTGACTAAATATTGAAGGTTTATACGCATCAAAAAAATACACATTTGCATGAATCCAACTATCTATAAAATCTATGAAAATATTTAATCTGCAACACAATATGTAGTGGGGGGTCCCTAGCCTCGCGTGGCCAGACAATATCACACGACACACTGCGTGGATATTAGTCTGGTCCCTATCAACGATAGATTTTTTTTCCAAGGGGCGGTTACAAAAAGATCCAAACGGACTCTATTGGTTAGACCTAAACCAATCAGAGCAGTGCTTCCTTGTTCACGAACCAATCAGAGCAGTGCTTCCTTGTACATCATTGCTCCAAATAAGGTGATAAGCCCGTCCACATTTGGATACTGGGCCCTGGTTGGTTCCGCACAACTGCGGAGGGAGAGAAATGGAATCTCTATGGAGGGGGGCCAGACCTAATCTGCCGAGGGCTAAAGTGCGATGCAATTTTGCAAAGGCAGATTCGTCTGGAACCAGGCTAGGGGGTCCCTGCTTCATCTCTACCTCAGCTAAGGGGGTCCTTGGGCTGAACAACGTTTAAGACCTCTCTGCTCTATGGGGTTTGGGTCAGGAAGAGTTGGCTGGCCAATCAAATACACAGCTACACCATGGTCAGCAGACCAGTTAATAATAGTTTTAGTACTGTGGACCGGCGCCATGTCCCGCTGGAAAATAAAGCCAGCATTTCCATAAAGCTAGTCAACAAACTGAAGCATGAAGTGCTTCTAAATCCTCTGGTGAACGGTTGCATCGTCTCTGGACTTGATAAAACACAGCGGACGGACCAACAGCGGGCGGCCATAGCTGAGTGGTTAGTGAGCCCGCCTAGGGAGCCAGAGGCCCTGGTAGCCCCAGGTACGATTCCAGGCCACGCCAGCATATGTGTCGATGAAATGAAATTTGTCCCTGAGCAAGACTCTTAACCCCTAATTGCTCACAGGCCCTCATTGGAAACAAGCCCGCAAGGACTTTCATGAACGTCCTGTTAAAAGGAATTATCCTTAACAGCAGCAGATGACAACATATCACCCAAAACATCACTGACCATGGAAACTTCACAATAGACTTTTTTTTAAGGTACATTTCAGAAAGTCTGAATTTCTATATTATAAATCCTTTTTTTGATTAGTCTTGCCTGATATTCCAATATTTTGAAAGAAAATAACAAATGATTACTTGTATAGCTCATGACGAAAGAAATTTTTCCCCCTGTCATGAGCTATACAAGTAATCATCTACCGGTAGATTTAATATTTCACTTCGTGTAATGAATCTAGAATTATATATTTTTATATATATATATATATATATATATATATATATATATATATATATATATATATCTTACACACATAAGTAAATTAAACCCACTCAACTCATGGAGAGCGTGATTTCCTTTCCTTATTCTTTTTATTTTTTTTTAATCAAGAACACCATCATCATCGATAACAAATAAAATATATTTAAAAAAATCTCCATGGGGAATCAGGAATTTATTGAAGAACAAGTGACAGTATAATGTAATTTATGACAGAAGAGAAAAAAAAAACATTTGCTATACTAAAACCATCTCAATGAAAAAAAGGACATCAATGTGGAGAAATTAATCACCGCTATTGTCAAATAAATCTGACATGTAGTTATGCTACTTAAGTCTCTTTCCAAAAAAGTACAAAACGAACGAACTTAAGTAAAAAATAAAAGTAACAAAAAAAAAGAAACCCTCTCATGCACCATTTATCCAAGTTCAAAAAGTAACGCTCAACATTTGGACTTTAAAAAGTAAGAAGTATGAACAGAAATAGGGGGGGCGGGGGGGGGGGGGGAGAGAACAAAACAAAAACCTAGCTGGGGCACCGGCTTCGGATGCCATCAACGCATTGAATGGGACATGATCACGTTTTATCAGACCATTGAATGAGCAAAGTGGGCAAGATTCTGACCTACCCACCATATTAGAACTCGGACGGCGCCGAGTAGTCTCAAGCGAACTGGAGCCACGTGAAGCGCCACAGAGCCACGTGAAGCGCCACAGAGCCAGCTAAAGCCAGCGAGCTGCCGAGCTTGAACGTCGCTTGAGACCGCACGCCCCCGTCATGGTCCGAAACCGAAACTTAACCCATTAAGACCTGGAACGCATTTGTGTCACTTTTAGATTTCTTTAGGCTATTCAAAAATAGCAGATATACAAGCTCATAGCGCGGCACCGAGTGCCGCGCTACGAGCTTGTAGATCTGCTATTTTTGAAGAATCTTGAAAAAATAAAAAAATATTTTTTTTCCAAAAACAGTTTTTTTAAGAATCGCCTCAGGTCTTAAAGGGTTAACTTTATAGAAGTCATCTCCGTCAGTAGGTCAGTAGGTCAGTATGTCCTGATAACACCCAATGAATGGTCTGATAAATGGCGGGTAGGTCAGTGTGTCAGCATGTCGCCTACTTGGCCCATTCAATGGTCTGATGATAAAAGGTGATAAAGTCCCGTTCAACGCATCGATAGCATCAGAATGGGGGGGGGGTGGGGGGCTGGGGGCCCTTTTTAAAATCTACGTTGCTTATTGGGATAATCGCCTTGACCGGGTAAGCCTCTGTTGAAGCCCCCCTGGCCCCCCCCACCACCACCCCCCCCCCCACCACCGCCGGCGGGCATGTTGTTGTTCCCCCCCGGCCCCCCGGGCATCAGAGGGGCGTTCTCAGCAGCGATGGCGGGGTTGCCAGTGTTGCCGGGGTTACCGCCGCCCCCACCGCCGCCGCCGCCGCCCCCACCCAGAGAGTTCCTGTTCATGGGCGGGCCCCCCCCCATGCCCCCCATCCCCCCCATGTGCATCCTCATGCCCGGATCCCCCCGGTTCTCCTGGAAGTTCCCCCGGAAGCCTCCTTGCTCCTGCTGCCTCTTCATCATCTCCTCGCTCCTCATCCTCATCTCCTCCTCGCGGCGGCGCCGCTCCTCCTCCTGCCGGAGCTCCGCCTGCTTCCTCTTCTGCACCTCCTGGGTGTGGAGCTCCTCCATGCGCTGCAGCTCCTCCTGCCGGCGGAGGAGATCCTGCCTCATCAGCATCACCTGGTGCTCATGTTGGCCCGCCTCCATCTCCTGCGCCAGCTTCTCTGCTGCCTCCTTCATGTTCCTGTCCACCATGTCATACTGTAAAATAATAACATTATATATTACATTATTATATAAAAATATACTACATAACCCCCCTTCATGTTCCTGTCCACCATGTCATACTGTAATATAATAATAACATTATATATTACATTATAATATATATATATATAACACTCCTTCATGTTCCTGTCCACCATGTCATACTGTAATATAATAACAACATTATATATACATAAGCCTCCTTCATGTTCCTGTCCACCATCTCATACTGTAATATAATAATAACATTATTATACATAAATATACAGTGGTTGACACTAAGGTCTAAGAGGCACTTGCCCGTCGGGCAAGTACAGGTCATGTTCTACTTGCCCAAAGGTCATACCCACTTGCCCGAAAAGTAAATTGTGATAGGTACAATTTGAATTACCGTTCATTTTAACATGTTTTTTTTTTTGGGGGAGGTGCAACCGCCCCTATATGTGAGGTTTGAACATCGACATTCGCTGCACTGTGATTGGCCAGCATTGTACCCCCCTACACCCCTAACCCCTACACATTCAATGCAAATCACTGGCCACCATTGTACCCCCCTAACCCTGCACCGTGATTGGCCACCATTGTACACCCCTAACCCCTACACATTCAATGCTAGCTGTAATATGATTGGCTGACTTTATTGGCTGACTCTATTCAGGACTGTGATTGGCTAGTGAAACACATGACACATGTGCATAGCCCTATAAATAGGACCATGCACTTAAAAAAAAAGTAAGTGAATCACCCATTGTGGACCAACCATTGTTTATAGTTAATAAATACCACCCACTTCAGAAATATTACTTTTCATTAAGTTAACTTCCATCACTGTGATGACCACTGTGACCACACCGCCCACTTCACACTGGGTGTGATTTTTACTTTACTTGCTAATTCTGGGGCTGTGAGATATGGACATACCTCAATATGTATGCCAAATGTCTCAATAGCTATACAATATGACTTACTTTAAATTCCACAGACATCTTGTGTTGTGCGAAATAAAGACAAAACTCCCCGAATGGAACGAAATGCACCCGGAAGGTCGATTTGGTTCCATTTTACACTCTTGGTTATGAGATATGGGGGTCCAAACTGAGGGTCCTTCAGATTAAAAAGGTTGAGAGAGTCACTGGTCTAAATACCTGCTGCTTCTCCATCTCCATCAGGGCCTTCCACCGCATGGCGTACTCGAACTCGAACGAGCCCGGCTGGGCGAAGCGGGGCGGCTGCTCCCTCTCCTTGTGGTACTGCTGGTTCTTGTTGACCGTCTTCTCCGCCAGGCCCTCCTCGTCGTCCAGCTGCTCCATGGGCTCCACGGTGATGGGCCTGGGGAAGGCCGTGAGCAGGAAGGCGCCGTCGGCGCACTTATCCAGGGCCTTGCGGGCGGCCGGCTTGGACGTGAACTCCACGATGCCCTTGCCCGTGGCGCGGCCCCGGTCGTCCACCACCACGATGGCCCGCTCGATCTGCCCGAAGCCGGCGAACGCCTCCTCCAGCAGCTCGTTGGAGACGAACTCCGGCAGGTTCTTGACGGCCAGCGCGGCGCCGTGCGTGGCGAAGCGCACGCGCACCTGTCGGCCGCGGAACGGCGTGTCGTCCAGCTCGGCCCGGGCGATCTCGGCCAGGATGCGCGTCTCCAGGCGGATGAAGCCGAAGCCGCGGTCCTTGTTGATGAAGATCTCCGAGGGCTTGCCGTACTTGGAGAACAGCTTCTCCACGTCGTCCTCGCTGGTCCCCGCCGGCAGGTTCCCCACGAACAGTCTGCTGCGCTGGGTGTACAGCTTCTCCCCGGGCCTCCGGAAGCTCTGCAGGTCCAGGGTCAAGGCCTTGTCTTCTTTCTGGTCACCTGCGGTGTGGCCATAGTTTATGATTATGCTCATGGTTTCTGGTTGTGATCATAGTCTCTGGTTATGATCACTAACTGTCTACAAAAAGTTTGTTAAGTTAACTTCGGTCCATTATTTCTCCCCTTTAATAATACCATATTAGTATTGTATTCATTTTAACGAGGTACAGCTTGTAAGGATCGGGCATTCGTGGAATGAACAACTCAGCAAAATGTGTGGGTAGCGCCACTATTTTTTGGGGCAAAATCTCCTGCAATATTGTTTTGTTGGCATTCACTCTCGTTTTGAGCTTCAAGTGCTGCCAAGTGTGCCAGTCACAGGTGTGTGCCAGGCACCTGAGTATGGGTCCTGCTTTCTGGTTATGCTCATAGTTTCTGGTTCTGTTCACAGTTTCTGGTTATGCTCATAGTTTCTGGTTCTGTTCACAGTTTCTGGTTATGCTCAGTTTCTGGTTATGCTCATAGTTTCTGGTTATGCTCAAAGTGTATGGTTATGCTCATAGTTTCTGGTTATGCTCAAAGTGTATGGTTATGCTCATAGTTTATGGTTAAGCTCATACTATATGGTTAAGCTCATAGTTTATGGTTATGTTCATAGTTTCTGGTTAAGCTCATAGTTTCTGGTTAAGTTCATCTACCCTTTAATCACTTAAATCCCATTAAGAAAATAGCCGATCTACAACCCACAACCCATGCAGCAGCCTGTTGTGGGCTTGTAGATTACAGATATGTTAATTGTGATTGTGGATCTGTACCTTGGTATTGTATAGGTACATCTGTGATTGTACATCTGTACCAGCTGTAAATGTAAGCCAAGTAATCATTCATCTGCCATTAGATTTGTATATCTGCGTTGTGCACTTGTAGATCTGCTATTTTCGCAAGTTTTGACAATTTCTTTGACCTCATTTTCACAACAACTTCTTTAGCACACCTAGAGACTGCACCATTCAACACAACACAATGAACTGCACTCAAAACTAATATTTTTGTTTGTGGTGAAAACCTAGGGTGATCGTTCTAGTTTATGTTTATGCTCATAGTCTCTGCATAATGGTGTATATTTGTCCGTCATTAAATGCTTCGATGAATTGAGTACAAACTACAAAGGACCCCAATGGAAACAAGCCATAGGCTTTCTTGGGTTTAAAATCCTCTTAGCAGGACTTGTATTGAACTGTACTTCCCTGTGCTTTTTATTTCGCAAAACGCTAATAAAGTATTCAATCAATCACCTAGTAACTGCACCATTCAACACAACACAATAATGAACTGCACTCAACACTGATATTTTCATTTGTGGTGAAAACCTGGGATGATCATTCTAGTTTATGGTTATGTTCATAGTTTATGGTTATGTTCATAGTTTATGGTTATGCTCATATTCTCTGGTTATGCTCATAGTCTACGGTTATGTTCAGCTACAATGATCATATTTTCATAAAGCCTTGTCCCTTTCGGATCCCTGAATACTAGTGAATAGTATTAGAGAAGACGGTGTTCCCAAATACAAAAATAAATGTATTCGGGATCCCGTAGGGAGGGGGGGGGTCTACAAAAAGCCTCAACAGGGAGAGTCCAAAAACATCTAAAATGGCCTCTTAATAACAGAACCTCCAGCTCTGGGTCACAACAACATAGAGCATCACATATTTTCAATACTTTAGACCAATTTATGTATACATGTTTCATTACATAATGGTGTTTTCATGAGGCTGGAGGGACAGCTATGTTATGTTAGCATTTAGCAGCATTTAGCATCAGCACAGAACAATAACCCTCTATCAATGGAAGCGTTCAAAACAAAGACTTGTTCATTCATTTAACTGTGGGTGAAAACAGGGATATTTTTAGTGTCTTTTAAACGGTTATTTTAGCTTAAAGACTCACCGGCATGTTCTGCTGGATGCTGGCCGTTGGCGTTCATTCCTCCCCCGGGGTTCTTGTCCTCGGCGGCCGGGCCTTGAGGCCCTCTGGGCGGCGGGCCTCTCTGCGGCGGGCCGTGGTTCTGCTGCGGGCCTCGGGTTCCATGCATAATGTTAATGCTGCTTCTGCTTGATTCTTTTCTTTCTCTTTCTCTTTATAGTCTTTTTTCTTTACAAATGTGTTTTTTCTTAAAGCACAAAGCGGGGTTGCCTGTAGATAAATAGATAAACTAGAGACAGAGACGGGAGTCTCTGCACAACTGTTACAAAACACAAAGAGATGAAAATGGCGGCCGCCGCTCGTGCAGAGCAAGAGCATAGAGTAGTAGTATATCTAGAGAACGGACCGCCCCGCCCCCTACATATGCATTTCAATGAAAGTGCGCTCACGAGCGCAAAAGCGCCTCTTACTTCCTGGATTGGCTCCAACGTCGGAGCCGAGCAAGCGCACTAGCGTTTTCGGACGTTTGACGCATGCGCAGTAGCGTCTCTGATGCCACAAGTCCCGCAATACCAGATTTAGCCACCAGGCTTTTGAGGCTTCAACCATTTCTACAAGCGGTTCTGGGGGCGTGTTGTCTACGCTGCTTTTGGAGGTTTGAAAAGCAGCGGAGAGGCGCCTAGTGGACCGGAGGGCGTGGAGCAGGAGAGTAGTAATTATGCAGTAGAACTGTGGTTCTTTTCAGGCCGTGACCCGTGACCCCCCAAAATAATCATATTTGAACTGAGGACCCCCAAAATAATCATATTTGAACTGAGGACCCCCAAAATAATCATATTTGAACTGGGGACCCCCAAAATAACGTTTATTTAATAACCAAAATGCCATAATCAGTTCCCTTTTTTCCTTTTTATAGTGAATTACTTTTGTAAAACTTGCTAAAAACAAAAATCTAAATGCAAAAAAATAAATAAAAATCTAAGTACTCCAACTTTATTTTTCAAAAATGAATGATGTCCAACAGAAGATTTTTTAGATTTTTACTATTTTTACTATATATTTAAACTGAGCCCCCAAATAATCATATTTGAACTAGGGACCCCCCCCAAATGATCATATTTGAGCTGGGGACCCCCCAAAATTATCAAATTTGAGTAGGGAGCCCCCCAAATAATCATATTTGAACTAGGGACCCCCCCAAATGATCATATTTGAACTAGGGATCCCCCCCCCCAAATAATCATATTTGAACTGGGGACCCCCAAAATGATCATATTTGAACTGGGGACCCCCCACCCTGACAAGCACTTGGAATTGTAGGAGTTAAGGCATTACATTTTCGGTTCCACAGATACATATTGTGAAAATAGACGATCTACAAGCTCACAACGCTGTTGTGAGCTTGTAGATCTGCTATTTTCAAAATGTTTGCCCCTTTGTTACATTATTTGACAACTAATTTGACCAGTTTTTATAGTATAGTTTGTTGATTACTTTTGATGCAGTAATTTTGAGGTATTTTCTTTTTGAGGTATTAAAAAGGTCTTAAAAGTCCTTAAATTGTCACTTCATTCATAATCTTGAAAGATTATAAATAAAGGCTTATAAGGGCTCAATGTGGATTTATGTAGGCCTATATGAAATGTAGCTTTCAATAATTTGACGAATGAAGGGAAGTGGATGTTTTGTCTACAGCGAGTATGTGACCTCGAATGAGAGCTGCCTTTTAGTTTGATGTTTCTTTCTTTGCCTTTTAACTAGTTCTCTCTTAATAAAGTTGTTTATTTTATTTGTTTTGTTGTAGAGCGACTTTGAGCACCAAGAAAAGCACTATATAAATTGGATGTGTTATTATTATTATTATTATTATAAACAAACACTCTTTTAATGATTGCAACTTTTGTTAATCGCTTGAAGGTAAATAAAAGAAGACATATCATACTTTGCTATATATTTGTGTTGAGGTATCCAAAGAGCACAGAGTAAGCTTGTGTGACTGCAGCTGTCTTGCCTGCAGTGCCGCCAGATGGTTATTGATCGGTCTCACACAGGCCCCTGCCTGAGGGCCAATTATCTTCGAGGGCCCTCCCAAGCAACCCAGAATGAGCATTGTGGCTGGGAACACAGACACTGTATTCAGATTGTAAGAGATTTGTGGGTCAAGAAAGCACCCTGTAGAGCATTGGTTCTCAAAGTGGGGTCCCTGGCACAAAACCTTTTCAGATGGGTGTCAAATACATATCAATTTGGGGGTCCTTGACACAAAAAAGTTTGAGAACCACTGCTGTAGAGACCTGTTTACAGGGTTGACAGTCTAAAAGGCCCGTATAGGAGGGCCAGGGTTCCTGTGACAGCCAAATAGGAGGGGTCTTGTATTGTACAGGCTGAGGGACCCACTTTTTACACCTGTAAACCTGTGATGTGACAGTAAAGCTGCTCCTGGGCCTACATATGTGAGTGTTAACCAATATAAACATTTTTAGTACATTTAGAGCCTTGTGGCCCCAAGGCTGCCCAAAGGCCCCTGGTAGTCAGGGGCCCCTGGGAGCTCTTGCCCCATTAGTTCAGTCTATATAGGCCTGGTTTTCAAGATACTAAACGCCCACAGACACAACATCAGAGGGAGTTCCACATGGGGATGAATTCATACTACTGTAATTATGCCACCAAAATGTGGAATGTCCTACCACCAGCCATGAAAACGTGTGACTCCCTTTGTGTTATCCTTTTAGCATTATTGTATAACTGTACTTCTTTCTTTCTTTCTTTTTCCTTTATTTATTCAGGGAAGCCCGTTGAGAGCAAGCTCTCTTTTTCAAGGACGCCCTGATGACAGCATATAAAATACAATACATACATAATGAAAAACAATAACAAACATTTGAGTCATATTACAGTGTCACAGATGCAAATAAGCATGGAGTTACATGAAGCAGGTACAATCACTATGTAGTGTGTCCTCGAGAAGCACCCTAAATGTCTCAATTGAGACCAATCGCACCAGTTTCAGAGTATCCTGAAGTTTGTTCCATTTGTGTGGAGCATAATACATGAAAGCAGTCTTTCCTTGTTCACTGCTCTTACGAGGACTGGTATATCTAATGTGGGTTTGTGAACGTGTTGAATGACCTGTAACTTTAGGTTTCAGAAGCGAGGATAGGTACAAAGGAAAGTACCTCTGTACTTTTTTTTGCAAACTGTTAACAAAGTATTCAATCAATATAATCCGTCCATGGTCACACTCACAGACACTAATCACCACAAAAGACAGAGTCGTTGACCTAGTAACAGCAGCAAATGCCAATGAATGAAGTGTTATTTTTTTATTTAGTAAGACATGAGAACAACAGTACATGGAAGTACAAATTCACAATACAAGGTCTACTAAACTGGAAGACTCATTAAGCACTGAGCTTGTTTAAGATGAGAACCCCATGCACACAAATCATGATGACATAATAAGAGACAGAGACAGATTTACACACTACTATACAGAACGTCATACAATCAGCTTACAGGTTACTGGTATGAAAAACAAGAAATATGTACAAGATGGTATGAAGAATGGTATTTCATTCTGGTAGTTTAAGAGCAGTGGTGGAAAAAGTACTCAAATTCTCTACTTAGTACCAATACTGCAATATAGAAATACTTTGTTACAAGTAAGAGTCCAGAATTAAAAATGTACTTGAGTAAAAGTTCAAAAGTATTGGCATCAAAATGTACTTAAAGTACCAAAAGTAAAAGTACTAAAATGTTTGAAAATAGCAGATCTACAAGCTCACAACGCGTCGCGATGCAACGCGTTGTGAGCTTGTAGATTGGCTATTTTCAAATAGCCTATGTATAAAATAGGGCTAAAGTGATAAAGTTTCATAATATCATAATTTATATCTGAAAAGTAACTAGTAACTAAAGTTTTAAAAATAATTGTAGTGGAGTAAAAGCATAATATTTGCCTCTGAGATGTGGTGGAGTATAAGTAAAAGTATTGGAAATTGGAAATAGTCAAGTACAGTACAAATACCTCAAAATTGTACTTAAGTACAGTACTTAAGTAAATGTACTTAGTTACTTTCCACCACAGTTTAATATAAGAGGAGGATGCTCGAATGCAGGGGCTGAGCCAAGATTATTTACATGTTGTAACCTTTCTCAGCCACTTGGTGGCAGTAGATACTCACCCATTGTGATAACAACGTTATAATGTATCGGTTCAAACAGCCAATGGCCTGCAGTGAGTTTGTGACGTCGTATTCGACGCGACCAGACTTTTTATTTGTGCGACACAGTAGCGGTGATTTCGCGGGAGATTCTCTGGATGGATGCTCTGCAGAGCAATCTGATCATCATTAATAACTATATAATAATAACTATATAATAATAACTCAACCTGTTGATCACCATCATCCCGTCCGTTCATTCTAAGCAGGTAAGTTGTCTAAACGTGTGTTTGTTTATTTATATGACATAAAGTCTGGATGTATTTATTGTCCACATAGTTTAAATTAAAATGTTCTCCTTCATGCAGTAGTCTACAAAAAGAAAAGCCAAAATCAGCAGATCTTCATGAGCTTGTAGATCTGCTGTTTTTGGCGAGCTACACTGTGGTACGACGGGATATGACTGAATCATCATGCTGTCATAACTGCCCACAGTATGATAAACCATGCCAGCAGAACCGCTTTTTACATGTTCTATTATTATTATTATTATGATTATGATTATGATTATGATTATGATTATTATTATTATTATTATTATGGCCAGGAAAAATAATGAAATAATAATACATACTTCAGGTGCAGCCCTGGAAAGATATAATTATATATATATATATATATATATATATATATATATATATATATATATATATATATATATATATATATATATAATTTTTTTTACAAGAGCACTTTTTTTCAAACTCTCTGGCTCATGGATGTATTTCTTCATCCACGGCACCTTATATTTATGACACATATTGTACTACTTTGACATTTTAGTTTTCATTATAATCATTATAATAATACTATTTATTATTGTTATTGTTATTATTATTATTATAAGATGATGATGATGACCACAACATTCAAATGAATGCACACAGTTGAACACATACGTTCACTCTGTCATTTTGTGATTTCAATTTCTTAAAATAGTCTTTTTGTATCCTGGATGGCTAAAGATTCTTGAGAGAATCATCTGTTTCAGTTGATCAGTTTGAACTGATTGAACATAACTTTGTACTTTAAAAGTCATAACAAAAAAATTGTATAAGTGAGATTGGTAAATTCAAAATATGATCAAAGTATTCTGCGGCACCCCTGAACTGGGTGTCACGGCGCAGCACCCACTTTGAGAATTGTGAGAAATAACCGTCAACTAAAATGTCATGACGTCTCTGTCGGATGGAAACTGTTACTTTTCAGGATTCAAATTCAAAAATAGCAAAAGTAGCAGATCTACAAGTTCGATCTGCTACTTTCTGATACTTATGTGTGACCCTGTAGTATGATCAAGTAGGGCATTAACCTATTATGACCGGGAACACATCTGTGTCCTTTTATTGGGCGGTGTAGCCGCCCCTATAAGTGGGGTTGGGACACCTCATTAGTACACCCTTCGCTGTACTGTGATTGGCTCATAATTAGTACACCCCCAGCATTAGTACACCCCTAGCTGTACTGTGATTGGCGGACTCTATTGGCTGACTCTATTCAGCACTGTGATTGGCTAGCGAGACACATGATGTGATGACCACACCGCCGGCCCACTTCACACTGGGTGTGATTTTTGGGCGGTGAAACCGCCCCTATAAGTGAGATTTGGAAAAATGTACAAATATCTTGGGCAGTGAAACCGCCCCTAAAAGTGAGGTTTGGAAATTTGTACAATTATCCTGCGCTGTGATTGGCCAATCACAATCTATTCAGGACTGTGATTGGCCAGTGTCACATGACACATGTGCATAGCCCTATATAAGCAACCATAACTTGAAAAAAAACATAGATTTGTTTTTTTCAAGTTATGGTTTCGTCCATCCTAAAGAGTGTTTCAATAAATGTATTTATCTTTTGTACATGATTGGTTGACTCCATTCAGTATTGTGATTAGCTAGCAAGACACCGCCCACTTCACACAGGGTGTGATTTTTTCATTTCTTTGGCTATTCCAAAATAGCAGATCTACAAGCTCATAACGTCTCTCTCTCTGGTCCCCTTGTCTCCTCTCTCCTCTGGTCCTCCTCATAGTCATGTTCTCAGACCTGAGCGTCCAGAAGGAGGGTGTCTCGTCCCTGCTGTGTCGTCCAGACGGCGGTGAGGAGCATCAGGGGGCTGAGGTGTTCCAGAGGGTGCTGCCGGCCTACAGCCCTGGCTGTGAGGCCTACCGCCTCGGGGAGAGGAACTTCAACCGGCAGTACGCTCACATCTACGCCACCAGGCTCATGCAGATGAGGCCTCTGCTGACGGAGAGGGCCCAGCAGAGATGGGGTGGGTTCAGGTTCTGGTTCTGTTCTGTTCTGCTCTGTAGCTAAACCACACCTTCTGTGAAGATCCTTCACGTCTGTGGTGGGGGGTGCAATGGTTAACCTTTTAACTCTTAAACTGCCAGTTTTTTTTTTTTTTTTTTTTTTTCAAAAATAGTACGGTACTCAAAAACTGCCACAGTTTACATGGTAAAATGTTATTTATTTCTCTGTTTATTTTTTAACATTGAAGTGAATGGAGCAGCAACTTTTTTGAAAATGTTATCTCCTGGTTCTTTGTGAAGAACGGAAAAACGGAAAAGCCAAAAAAATAAAAAAATAATTTTAGATTATTTATTTTGTTTTTGATATAAAAAAAAAAAAACGTTTATAAACGTTTTTGGCAGACAGAGAGTTAAGACCGGGAACACATATGTGTCATTTTAGGATTTCACTAAATTCGCTAGTTATAGACCGTCGAAAATAGGACGACTCGTCCAAAATACATAGTGAAACACAGGAGGCGAGATGCAGACGATTTCCCAAAGACGTTAAACAGGAAGTCAATGGAGCTGTAAATCTTGGCATCACGTGATCTCCTGGATCTGTGTGCATCTGGGGATGAAATGGTCACTCATGTGTTAGAGAAAAGCGCCATCTAGTGGAAAAAACACTAAAAGGTGTGTGTGTGTGTGTGTGTGTGTGTGTGTGTGTGTGTGTGTGTGTGTGTGTGTGTGTGTGTGTGTGTGTGTGTGTGTGTGTGTGTGTGTGTGTGTGTGTGTGTGTGTGTGTGTGTGTGTGTGTGTGTGTGTGTGTGTGTGTGGCAGGAGAGGACGTGTGCATCAGGAAACTGTGTGACCTGCTGCAGGGGGAGCAGTGTTGCATTGTGGGAACTCTGTTCAAGCACATGGAGCTGCAGCCGTCCATCCTGAAGGAGATCAGTGAGGAGGTCAGAGGTCAACTATATAATATATAGTTTTATTACACGGCTTGGTTGAATGCTCGATTCTGATTGGTCAGTCATCGGTCATTATTTCTTGATAATGACCGATGAGCTCTATAACGGACCGCTGTGTAATCAGAGACTCAGAACACCTGCCTGTGCCAACCTGCGCTGCTTGGTTTTATACTTTATCCAACATGACAGCCATGTAAACAAACAACCAATGTCATTTACAACTAAACGTTGCTCTCAAGAATGTTTTTGAAAACATTTGAAGTGAGAAATAGACGATGCAATAACCGAAAAGTGATTCTATTTGATCCACTGCACTTCCTTGTTTATCGTGGCGCATCGACAGGGGAATACCAAAACGCTCGCCCCAAAACACAGTCGCCCCGGGGCAAATCCGGCGGTATTACAGGCAAATCGGCGGTATATAGAATGGGGGGCGAGTGTGTTTTGGGCGAGTTTTTTTTTTTTTTTTTTTTTTTTTCCCCGAGGCGAACTTGTCCGCCCAGCCCAATACTTATGGAATACTTTCATTGCCGTAAGCAAGGAAATACTTCGTTTTGTTGTTACTTTTGAGTCCATTTATTTATTTATGTATTTAAGTAGCCGTGTAATAAGCGGGATAATGCATGGGGAGGTAGTCATTATTGAAATTTAAAGCCCTTCAGGGTGATAATGCACCTCGGCTCCGCCTCGGTGCATTATCACCCTGTCGGGCTTTAAATTTCAATAATGACTACCTCCCCATGCATTATCCCTTGCATAACTATAACGTCCATCCTAAAGGAGGTCAGAGAGGAGAAAACTATCAATCGCAAAATAACCCCAAATCCTTTTTTTGGGCGGTGAAACCGCCCCTATAAGTGAGATTTGGAAAAATGTACAAATATCTTGGGCAGTGAAACCGCCCCTAAAAGTGAGGTTTGGAAATTTGTACAATTATCCTGCGCTGTGATTGGCCAATCACAATCTATTCAGGACTGTGATTGGCCAGTGTCACATGACACATGTGCATAGCCCTATATAAACAACCATAACTTGAAAAAAACCATAAATTGGTTTTTTTCAATTTATGGTTTTTTTCACACACACATAAATAAAAAACCATAAATTGTTTTTTTTCAAGTTATGGTTTCGTCCATCATAAAGAGTGTTTCAATAAATGTATTTATCTTTTGTACATGATTGATCGACTCCATTCAGTATTGTGATTAGCTAGCAAGACACCGCCCACTTCACACAGGGTGTGATTTTTTTTTTCACCATTATGTAGTTTGTGAAACTTGAAATCACACCTTACTTGGTCATCTGTTGCTGTTCCTTCACCCTCGTCTCCTCACCAGTACTCACAGTTCAGTATTTAGCAGAACGTTACAAAACCCATTCACTCAGCCAATCAGGATCATTGTCATTTAGTATCGTCACTCTCGGGCAGAAACCTTGTATCTCCATAGTTCAACTTTGTATTGTTGTTGTTTTTCCGTAAACGAATGCCCTTCTTTGACAATATTATGCAGTAGTAATATTTCTTTATTGAAGGAATAGCCCCTTGAGATGCAGCATCTAATTTTCGAGGGGGTCCCATAAAAACATGAACGACAGACATAGATACATACAATACAAGTATACAGATACATTCATACACAGATAGCTTGCTCACCCCCCCCCCCCCCCCCAACCACCACCACACCATCAGCTGTTAAACAACAGAAGAGAAAGAAGGGCTCAGTGCAACAACTATCATGGTGCGTTCACACGGGCAAGATACAACAAAAATACAAAAATACAACGCATCTTTGTCGCTGTGTTGCTTTGTATCTGTGTTGCTCAACGCGGTCGCTGACGTCATCTAACGTGCGGACCTCTGAGCTACAGTTGTAGTTCTGTATCTTTGTATCTTTGTATCTGGAAGTTAAACCCAGCTCAACTTGAATTTGTATCTTTGTTGCTATAGAGCTACAGCTACAAACGTCGGATGTATCTTTGTATCTTCATGTCGCTGGTTTCCATTGAAAATGAATGGTAGCATGTATCTTTTAATCTGCCCGTGTGAACGCACAATTATTGTACATATCCCTACAAGTACAGTCAATTTAGAAGCATAAACAAGTTGAATCAAGATGTGAATAATAGGGACGTCCTGAAGAATGGATCTAAGAGATCTAAGAGATAAGAGGAAGATCCTACAATCAGATGGATCTTTGTAGCAGAATGACCTCCGTCCAGGAACCTCTTTAAAGATGTTTGGTACAGGATTATAATTTTAGCCATAATCGTGCAGCCTTAAGGTCAGAGGTGACCCTCTTCATACCGTCTGCTTGTCTTTAGTCGACCTCTGAACCCTAGCGTCCCCATTTCTGGGTATTTCATGAACTTTCTGCGAAAATCGAGCAAGTACACCACTGGATTAGTACATAACGTATCTGTCATGTTGTGTCCAGCATAACACCCAAGTAAACCAGTGGTTTAGTATGTACACTAAGTACACCAGTGGTTTAGTATGTACACTAAGTACACCAGTGGTTTAGTATGTACACTAAGTACACCAGTGGTTTAGTACATAATGTGTCTGTCATGTTGTGTCCAGCATAACCTCCTGCCTCAGCCCGCTCGCACTAAGTTCACCAGTGACACAGACGAGCTGATCCTGGAGGATGAGCTGCAGAGGATCAAGCTGGAGGGAAAGATCGACAAACATAAATGTGTCACAGGTCAGTCTGTTGTTCACATCCCCACACAAACATAAATGTGTCACAGGTCAGTCTGTTGTTCACATCCCCACACAAACATAAATGTGTCACAGGTCAGTCTGTTGTTCACATCCCCACACAATGGCACAGCTGTCGGCTTCATTTTTGATCAGCACGAAAGCCTTATCTATCATTACTCTCTCTCTCTCTCTCAGGTAGTGTGATTGCCATATATGGAGCAGAGAAAAATGATGGGAAGTTTACAGTAGAGGATTACTGTATGGCTGATCTCCCTGTGCAGACACCTAGACCTGTCCTCACTGCTGACAGGTACACACACACACGCACGCACGCACACACGCACGCATGCACGTACGTTTGTATTACTATACCGGTGAGGACATCAACATTTTAGGGCACCCGTTTTATGGGTGTTTGTACGAAACAAAAACATGAGAGTAAGTAACGAAGAAATGTCTAGTTTAGTAATGCAAGCACACAGACACACACCTATATTCTGCTTGGTGTTCAGAAACTCAGTAGTAGAGCCCTGCCCTGCGCGGCAGAGACTGTTTTCTAAATCCCGCTCCTACCCGCTCTTGTTGGATTTCAGACCATGCTGGCCCCGCACCCGCAATGATTTCATTTCTGACCGACCGCCTGCAGTTATTTTCAGAGAGAGAGAGAAGCCATAATATTCATATCTTGCTAAAGTAAAGCATGACCACCCATGCTCCAGGTGCTCTATATCTCTATTAGGACAGTGCGGTGGAATTTTGCAGGACACGCAGGTTTTATTTTTGACCGCCTGTTTCCGACCGCAGGTATTTAAATACCGCCCGTGCCCGCCAAGATTTGCGTTGGGACCCGCGGGTACCGTGAGATCCTTCTCCCGATGCAGGGCTCTACTCAGTAGTGACATTGCATTGTGCTGGTGTGTGTGTGTGTGTGTGTGAGTAGGTTTGTGGTGCTGGCCTCGGGGCTGGGTCTGGGCAGTACCAAGGCTGACAGCATGCTGGGTCTTCAGCTCCTGGTGGACATGGTGACGGGTCAGCTGGGCGGGCAGGGCGAGCAGAGCGGAGCGGCAAACATCTCCAGGGTCCTGCTGGCCGGAAACCTTCTGAGTCGGGACACCCAGGACAAGGAGGCCACCACTAAGGTGAGTGTAAGACTACGGACAATACAGGACACTACAGAAACATAACAGAAAAACTAAAGAATATTACCGGGGTGTAACAGCTACAGTTAACCACCACAACACGTTCTAGGGTCCTGACATCAGTTCAGTCCTCAAGATATATACGCAGTGGTGTGTTCTACCGTGTTACGCTCTATATGTAGTGTGACCTGCAGAACATTTTCGTAGCCAAGCGTAGCCCTCTACTAACCATTTCATCCATTGACAGTGCTCAAGCGTATCTCCAGGACCATGCGCATGTCGTGCAGGGAATGATTATCGTATCCCTCCGAAAAAAAACTAGAACACACCACTGGATATACGGTATAAGGAGCCCAAACGTTGGCATAAATGTCCAACTTTACTTTCATTTTATAATGCAAATAACCAAGAGAGATGTCACTAGATATCTCTGACTTCCACTGAGACAATGTTTGGGGGTGGGGGGGGGCTTCGATTTCAATTTAGAGCATTTCTTTTGCAGCATTAAGTGCAAGGTTACACAGTTTTCTTTGATAAAGTATTGACATTTGTGTGAAAGTTTTTACATACATAAACAAACTGAGTGCAGATAAGAAAAATAATTGAATAGAAATGTAAAATGTGCCTTGTTATCAAAACCTGAAAATGGTCCACATGTGCACTCTAGTGTTCATTACGAGAACTGCTTAGATGTCAGCTTTCTATCTGGGCTCTCTCACTCGATCATCTCATGGTCTAGAGCAGTGTTTCTCACATTTTTTTCTTGAAGCCCCCCTTTCTTACATCTGACAAAAGCCCCCACATACACACACACTTATTTTTATATCTATTTATTATTAATATAATAAAATGGTTAACAGCCATGTTAAACACGCAAGCCCTATATACTTCTCATACGAAAAATTGTAAAAATAGCCGATCTACAAACTCGCAACACATTGTGCGTTGACGATCACATTTATTCCATGACAACTTCATGTCAAGAAGAAGGAACTTCTGATTTTGGAAAGATGACACAAAAAGCAAGGCTCAGGAGGATGCCACAGTCCCAACGCACCACACAAAGCGTCCTCGAGTCGACACACACACACACACACACACACACACACACACACACACACACACACACACACACACACACACACACACACACACACACACACACACACACAGTAGCCAAGGCATTAATCCGTCCGACATGCAGCGTTGGAGTCAGTAATTTAAGTAATTTAACAGCGGCAGACACCTGCTGTGGTGAGGAAGGCCAGCTGGTCAGTAATAACAGGGTTTATTTGTTTGTTTGAACACAAACCGGTTCCTCTGAAATAAGGCTGAGAACATCTATTAAAGTCTTCAGTCTGTCTTCAGTCATTCGGATGCCATAAAAGCCACAGCATGTCTTCTATGAAAGCTTGTCGCTCACCGAAAATAACAGATCTACAAGCTCACAACACATGGCTGCGCAACGCTTTGTAGCTTGTAGATTGGCTATTTTCGGTTAGTTATATTAAGGTTAAAGCATATTTGTGGTCAAACTAGCAATAGAATCCAAGTTTAAAAGCATCTTCCATGTCATAAATGCCAGAGATATAAATACCATTAAACTGGGGGTTTGAAATTAAAATGGTTGAGAATCACTGCTAGAGCTGTAAAAATCTTCTCTTATGGGGGTCCCTGGCATATCTTTTCAAATGGGGGTCCGTGGGCTAATAAGTGTCAATTTGGGGGTCCTTGACATTGAAAAAGTTTGAGAACCACTGAACTATAACTGTTTGTTTGTCTTCAGCCCAAGTACCTGACTAAGAAGATCCAGGCTGGCAGTGTGGAGGCCATGCGTCTGCTGGACGAGATGCTGCTGCAGCTGGTGGTGAGGACCCTTCCTTCTTTCATTCATTTAGTTTAGAGTGATTTATTTATTTAGTGAGCTATTTTTTTATTTAGTGAGTTAATTTGTTTTTGTGAGTTATTTTTCATTTATGTAGTGAGTTATCTGTTGTTTAAAGGGACTACACCATGATTTTCTTTTCCTTTTTTGTGTGTTTTTGGTGTCCCCTACCTCTCTTCTATCCCCAAAAATATCGTTTTTTCAAACCGGACAATGTGGTATTGCAGGTGAAAGTGCTTTATAAGCCAGAGAGAAGTTAGTTGGAATGAGTATATCTGAGGCTTGATTTAGGCTCAAACCTTTTGAAAAACGTTTGAGGGACATAAACAATATGATATTAAATTTTTAAATTCATGGTGTAGACCCTTTAAGATTTCACTTACTATTTAACACAAAACATTTTTTCCGTCATCTTTTAATTGGTTAAGCCAACATGTGTTCCTCCTCCTCCTCCTCAGAGCTCAGTCCCAGTGGATGTGATGCCAGGACATTATGATCCCACTAACTACACCCTCCCCCAGCAGCCTCTCCACCGCTGTATGTTCCCCCTGTCCTCCGTCTACCCCACCCTGCAGCTGGTGTCCAACCCCTACCAGGCCACCATGGATGGAGTCAGGTGAGACACACACACACACACACACACACACACACACACACACACACACACACACACACACACACACACACACACACACACACACACACACACACACACACACACACACACACACACACCATGGATGGAGTCAGGTGAGACACACGCGCACTGTTGATTTCCTCGACTAAAACTATGACAAAAAATGTATTTTTCCACTGAAAAACTAAGCTATGATGACTAAAACTAAGACTAAATATATTGACCATTTCGTCAACAAAAAAAAATGAGACTAAAATGTTAGTGAGTGACTATGGAGAAGAACTGAACTCAGAAAGTCATTTTATGTTTGGTTGTGCTCGGGGGTGTTGCGACGAGTTGTGAGCTTGTAGATCGCCTATTTTCAGCATGCAACCAAGTGTAAAATCAGCCATTATGACGCCATCAAGACACAAAATATATTTTAGTCGAATAAATCAACAGTAGATTTAGTCGACTATAATCTGATGATATTTAGTCGACTAAAACTAAAACATGACTAAATGGAATTTTATTGAAAAGACTATGAAACTAAATCAAGAGTTGCTGTCAAAATCCACACTGACGCGCACACGCAGGTACGCACACACACACACACACACACACACGTTTGTATTACTTGCGAGGACATCAACATTTTAGGACAGCAGTTTTATTTCATTTTTAACTATAACCTAAAAGCCGAAAAATGTCTGATCTACAAGCTTTGTGTTGCGCTGCGACCCCAACCTGAACCTTTTTGTAATGTAAACGTAATGTATCTCTAAAAATGTTTTTCCAACCATAAAACAACCATTCCTCGACCAGGACAATGGTTCTCACAATGGTTTGACACTTCCTGTTTATCCGCATTCTTTGTTGAGCTTCGTTCTACCAGACCACGTGTCCAATTTCCCCCCCCAAAAAATCACCAAAAACGCTATCATGCCTTTGCCTTTGCATAGTCTACTTTAAATTGTTCAGCAGACATTTGTATTTGCTTTTTGGCCCATATTTCGACGCACTAAAATGAGTGCGCAACATTTCTACAACATTACGCAACATCTTTAACCCATTGATACCTGGAACGCATCTGTGTCACTTTAGATGTCTTTGGCTATTCAAAAATAGCAGATATACAAGCTCATAGCGCGGCACCGAGTGCCGCGCTATGAGCTTGTAGATCTGCTATTTTTGAAAAAAATATTGGAAAAAAAATCTTGAAAGAAAATGTTTTAGATTTTTTTTTTCAAAATGTTTCAAAATTTCAAAACTTTCAAAAAACCTCAGGTCTTAATGGGTTAACCGGATAACGCTCCAACGTGCACAGCGCATGGGTGCGTGCAGAGTCTGCAGACACACACTGTTGTTATTAGCACATATAGCTTAGCTGGGACTAGCCTTGGAGAGAGCGCACATCCCCGGGCAGCACAACGGAGCACAGCGTCGCTGGTCCCCCGCCAACCATTTGCTGGGGTCTGCAACTTCTCTCTCTGTGTGTGTGTGTGTGTGTGTGTGTGTGTGTGTGTGTGTGTGTGTGTGTGTGTGTGTGTGTGTGTGTGTGTGTGTGTGTGTGTGTGTGTGTGTGTGTGTGTGTGTGTGTGTGTGTGTGTTGTAACTGTCACCAGGCAGACATCCACTCATAGGAACACAAGCCTTGCCCACACATAACTAAAAGTCTGCAAGTGTGTCCTCTGTTGTTGCATCGCGTTTGTCATTAAATATGTAGCCATGTGCATGCACACAATAATTGTAATAATAGTATACATATAGCTGGATAGCTAGATGTGAGGGCCAGGCTACTAGATGTAAGGCCCGCAAAGCGGCCCGACCCTCTAGTAGTAATACAAACACACACACACATCCTGCAGTTCCCTCTCATTTACGTCTGTGGGTATTTGTGGTGGTTTACAGGTTCTTGGGAACATCAGGCCAGAACATCAGTGACATCCAGAAGTTCAGCAGCATGGACGACCACCTGGACATCCTGGAGAACACTCTGAGACTGAGACACCTGGCCCCCACCGCCCCCGATACCCTGGGTAAATATCATACTAACTAACCCTAACCTGATACCCTGGGTAAATATCATACTAACTAACCCTAACCTGATACTCTGGTAAATCATACTAACTAACCCTAACCTGATACCCTGGGTAAATATCATACTAACTAACCCTAACCTGATACTCTGGTAAATCATACTAACTAACCCTAACCTGATACCCTGGGTAAATATCATGCTGTAGCACACCTTATGGTACAGCCCTGATCAGTGGAGTATTTCCATTTTCCAATACTTTTACTTCTACTCCACTACATCTCAGAGATAAATATTGTACTTTTACTCCACTACAATTATTTGAAAACTTTAGTTACGGTACTTTGTAGATTTGAATTATTATTACAAAACATACATTAACCACTTCAGCCCTATTTAAACTTTGTCTATTTAAAAATAGCCGATCTACAAGCTCACAACGCGTCGTAGCTTGTTCAGGAGACCACAAGGGGAGGTAGATTTTAATTCCCACCAAAAGGAGGCGTCTGTCATTCACTGCCACCGTTTTTACTTTATTCTCATTTGTTGATGACATGTATTAATGTGTTAATATTCTATGCTATGTTGATGAATTGAATGCATGGGACCACAATGGAAACAAGTCCCCAGGACTTTGTTTGTGTTATCCTTTTAGCCTTAATGTGTTACTGTACCTCCGCACTGTCTTCTACATTCTGACTAATAAAGTATTCAATCAATCCATATATCGGCGTTTTTGATGCCGTCTGACGCATTTTTTTAAGGTAGGGTGCATTTTCGAACGTAGCTGATCTACATTACATTACAGTCATTTAGCAGACGCTTTTATCCAAAGCGACTTACAATAAGTGCATTCAACATAGGTAGGGAACAAAACTACTAATCACCAGAAGTCTTAAGTGCATTCTCTTCTAAAACAAGCAACTAAGAGTATACCTAGCGCTAAGGTAAAAGTGCAATATACCTACTTTCTTAAACAAGATGAGACAAAGTAGGAAAATCAAGTGAGCAAGAGCTAAAACAAATAAGTATCGAATAAACAATATCCAGTAAGACAAGAGCTCGTACAACTAGTTAACAACAAGTAGGCAAGGCGAAGAGGAAGGGTAGTGTTTCCTGAAGAGGTGGGTTTTCAGCCTGCGGCGAAAGATGGGCAGTGACTCTGCTGTCCTAACATCAGTGGGGAGTTCATTCCACCACTGTGGGGCCAGAACAGAAAAAAGACGATCTACAAGCTCAGAACGCAGGTTGTGGGGCTGTGTTGACTGTGTGTGTGTTTGTCCTGTCAGGTTGTTACCCGTTCTACAATAAAGACCCTTTCATCATAGAGGAGTGTCCTCATGTGTACTTCAGCGGCAACGCTCCTTCTCTTCAGAGCAGAACCGTCCAAGGTCAGTGATGTTGACCTCCATGTTTGTCATGTTGGTTCTACCCGTGTCCCTGTGTCACACATTGGCCGTTCTCACCAAGTATTTACTGTATTTCCACAGACATATGACCAGGTATGACCACCATCGCTACACTAGAGTAAAAATAAAGAATGTAATTGTGCTACTCACCGAAACAAAGGTCATTTTATGATGTAGAAACAATGACTGTTCTCCGTGATGGGAAGCCTCTCAGAACTCCACCTTTTGTGTAAAATCCACAAAAGTTCATAACCAGTGGATTAAAGGGATATTTCACTTTCAAAAAAACTTTGGGTCATTTTATCGTCTACTCAGGCTTTTGTGAGCCCCCCAGACCGTTTTTAAGTTGCTTGATTTAGTATTTAGATATTTGATATGATTTTATCAGACACGCCCCCTTCCTATAGACGAATCCACAGACGCGCTGCCTGTAGCTGCCTGTAGGCGGCCATTGCTGCGGTGTCGCGTCCGCGGAGCGTTGACACCGCAGCAATGGCTGCGCCCAGGGCAGCGCTCCGTGGATTCGTGTATACAAACCCATTTTAACTTCGAACTCCATTTTTAACCTGTTAGATTCATCAAAAACACCCGTCCTTGGTTCTGCTGACTCACCCTGCCCTCCTAATACGTGAGGGGGGCGTGTTTTTTCGATTACTTTTTTCATTTATTTAATTATTATTTTTTATTGTATTTAAGTTTTTTCATTTTCCCCAAAAAATATTAAAAATAAATGAAAAAAGTTATCGAAAAAACACGGCCCCCTCGCGTATTAGGAGGGCAGGGTGAGTCACCATAACCAAGGACGGGTGTTTTTGATGAATCTAACATGTTAAAAGTTTGAAGTTATAATGGGTTTGTATAGGAAGGGGGCGTGTCTGATAAAATGAATATCAAATATCTAAATACTGAATCAAGCAACTTAAAAACGGTCTGGGGGGCTCTCAAAAGCCTGAGTAGACGATAAAATGACCAAAAGTTTTTTTGAAAGTGAAATATCCCTTTAAGGCGATATTTCAGTCTCCAAAGTCTCCAAACAACACGCCACATGAGAGAAAATCCACAGTTCCACTTTTTCTGCCCGGGTTCCCAGACGAGACGCACGGAGGAGGAATGTGAATCCACTGCTTTGTGAAGTGTTTAATTTAACTGTTTAGTTTAACTTGCCACAACTCCACTTTCACCATGAAATAAAAAAGCTAGACAACTGTGACTGAGGCACACACACACACACACACACTGAATCACACACCTGAATCACACACCTGCACAATCTCAGTGATGAACCAGGAGATGGCTTTGTGATTGTTTTTGTGTCCCTCTGCTCCTCCTCTGCTCCTCCTCTGCTCCTCCTCTGCTCCTCCTCTGCTCCTCCTCTCAGGTCCAGATGGACAGGAGGTTCTCCTGGTGAGCGTCCCAGAGTTCTGCAGCACTCAGACCGCCTGTCTGGTCAACCTGCGCACGCTCGACTGCCAGCCAATCAGCTTCTCCGCTTTCTCCGGCAATGACGACGACGAGGACAGTGAGATGAACGTCAGCCACTGATGAAGGGGTTAAGGTGTACTAATGGGGGGGACTCCTTGGAACCCCCTCAAGGACCCCTGGGGGTCCCTGGAACCCCCTCAAGGACCCCCACTCTGAGAACTACTGTTGTAAACGACACGCCAACAGTCGTCGGTGCCGTCTGGACCACAGCCGATCACATCGTTGGCCTAAATATCATCATCGTAAACGACACATGCTGACATTTATTGTTCCATATTATGTGAGAACGGCTCTTAAAACCAACACATCCAGTCTGTTCATCGTCCATTTGTCTCGAACCACTTAAACCCTCTTCTTAGTCAAAATGGACCCCACTCGCAACTGTACTTGGTATGCTCTTTAGTTTTTTCAGTCTACACCAAATCTCTTCACCAAAGATAGCAGATCTACATGTTTGGCATCCCTGTGTAGGGATGCCAAACATGTATGTTTGTATTCTGGTGTTTTGAAGAGGTTTACAGGAGTGATATCTACACATTTACTACCATTTCAATCAACGTTTCCAAAGCGTTGTCAATGAATACACGACATGTTTTGTTTTATGAGCCTTTTATTAAAAAAAACAAAAAAACAATCTCCAACATCCAAACTGCTGACTCTAAACGCTATACAGGATATCTGTCTGAATTCTCTCCTCAACTTTGAACCAATGTTCTATAGACCATGTTGTGTTTGTTTATATACTGTACAAAGGCTTTGTTGTCATAATAAAATATGTAAATATAAATTCTGTGTGTTCTTGATTGGTCAAAATTGGGTGGGTGGGAGGGATGAAATGCGTTTATTTTTAATGATATGAAACCAATATAAATGTCTCGTTCATTCAGCCCAGTACATTTACAAATTGCCGCTGTCTGTTGGAAACCTCAAATTCACTTTCACTTCAAATAAATGTCAAATAGCAGATCTACACGTTAGGGCATTGAAATATGGAGACATGAGGTTCCTGCCCGACAGCAACAAAATGTAACCCAGTGTTGGCTTTGAAACTGAAATGGTGACATTTTAATTTACAATTTACATTCCAGGCAGTTTCATCTGTGCACTGTGTGGCCCTGATCCACCATGTGATCATGTGTGCACTAGTGATCATGTGATCGTGTGTGCACTAGTGATCATGTGATCACGTGTGCACTAGTGATCATGTGATCACGTGTGCACTAGTGATCATGTGTGCACTAGTGATAATGTGATCGTGTGTGCACTAGTGATCATGTGATCACGTGTGCACTAGTGATCATGTGTGCACTAGTGATAATGTGATCGTGTGTGCACTAGTGATCATGTGATCACGTGTGCACTAGTGATCATGTGATCACGTGTGCACTAGTGATCATGTGATCACGTGTGCACTAGTGATCATGTGATCACGTGTGCACTAGAGATCATGTGATCACGTGTGCACTAGAGATCATGTGTGCACTAGTGATCACGTGTGCATTAGCGTGTACTTTTCAATAGTCATCTATCTTGTACTCGTAGTTGTAATCCAAGATGGAGTCTGTGAACCCGCCGGGCGTCGACGACTGCCCCTCCCCTATGACCCACGAGTCGTACCAGGACGTGGTGGTCTGTGGCGTGGTGGGCACCGTGGTGGTGGTGGTGGGGGGCAACGTGGTGGTGGTGGACATCATCAGTCGCTGCCGTTGCCTCAGCCGCTGCTGGCGGGCCATCTTGATCTTTCTCACTCGCTCGCGGCGCGCCTCGGGGTCCGTGGCCTGTCCGCCGCTCAGCGTCACGCGCCTGTTCACCACGTTGGACGTCTGCTGCCTCCTGCCGTGGCCGTTGCCGACCAGACGGATGGGCTTGTTGCCGTGCAGGGCCATGATCTGTGGGCAGGTTGGTTGTTAAGAGACTGGCAGAGAAGGAGGGGCTAATGCTGGTCTGTTCAGCATCAGATTACTCGTTTTAGGTTCTCTCTCCCTTTCACCCCCCTCACACACAAAATTGATGATACTGACATGATACTAGCCATGATACTGACCATGATGCTGGCATGATACTGACTATGATGCTGGCATGATATTGACCATGATACTGGCATGATACTGACCATGATGCTGGCATGATACTGACCATGATGCTGGCATGATATTGACCATGATACTGGCATGATACTGACCATGATGCTGGCATGATACTGACCATGATACTGATACTGACCATGATACTGACATGATACTAGCCATGATACTGACCATGATACTGACATGATACTGACATGATACTAGCCATGATACTGACCATACTGACATGATACTGACATGATACTGACCATGATACTGACCATGATACTGACATGATACTGACATGATACTGGCATGATACTGACATGATACTAGCCATGATACTGACCATGATACTGACATGATACTGACATGATACTGACATGATACTGACCATGATACTGACCATGATACTAGCCATGATACTGACCATGATACTGACATGATACTGACATGATACTAGCCATGATACTGACCATGATACTGACATGATACTGACATGATACTGACATGATACTGACCATGATACTAGCCATGATACTGACCATGATACTGACATGATACTGACATGATACTGACCATGATACTGACCATGATACTAGCCATGATACTGACCATGATACTGACATGATACTGACATGATACTGACCATGATACTAGCCATGATACTGACCATGATACTGACATGATACTGACATGATACTGACCATGATACTGGCATGATGTTTATGCCAGGTTTCACTATAATAGTCCTCATAGGGAGGGAGTAGGGGCTAGTGAAGGAGTGAGTCCATTGGGACTCAGCCCAGGTGTAACAGACTCACAGCTTTGATGCGGTCCCAGTTGGACTTGGCCAGGTTGAAGCTGCAGGCCGTGGCTCCTGGCTCGTAGCCCACCACACACAGCTTGGTCATGGAGGAGAAGCCCTCAGCGCGGACCGTCACTTTGTACTCCCCAGGGTTCAGCAGACGCCAGTAGTCCCCGGTTGGAGCTAGAGATGCATAGAAGGAACAGAGAGGGTTTGTACTGGTTCAGAGAACAATAAGATAAAATAAAACTTATTTTTAGATGTTGTGAGAAAACACAGAGGATGACGGCTTAAAGTTAAATAGTTTAAATGATGGAACTCTCTCTTGATGGAGAAGGCTCTGGCCCCATAAGTGTGCATGCTGCTGCGAGGGATAGAGAGGAGAAATAATGCCCCATATATCGGCCCAACCAATAGGTTTGTTGGGCTCTAATACATAGTATATTCTACATATTCTACATCTACGTGTCTATTTTGTGTCACATTTACAGACAGACAGACAGACAGACAGACACAGAGGTTTCTGCATTGATAGAAGGATAACTAACATGTGGTAACGTCATGGTTGACGCCCTCTACAGAGATGGTGGCGTTTACGATGGCGTTTCCATCCTGGTCCTTCACGATGCCCCGGATCCCACGATGCACCTGGGTCCAACGCACAAGGAACAGTAGGTCAGTTACAGAGGTTACAATAACATCTGGACCAGTAGGTCAGTTACAGAGGTGACAATAACATCTGGAACAGTAGGTCAGTTACAGAGGTGACAATAACATCTGGAACAGTAGGTCAGTTACAGAGGTGACAATAACATCTGGAACAGTAGGTCAGTTACAGAGGTGACAATAACATCTGGAACAGTAGGTCAGTTACAGAGGTGACAATAACATCTGGAACAGTAGGTCAGTTACAGAGGTGACAATAACATCTGGAACAGTAGGTCAGTTACAGAGGTGACAATAACATCTGGAACAGTAGGTCAGTTACAGAGGTGACTAACATCTGGACCAGTAGGTCAGTTACAGAGGTGACAATAACATCTGGAACAGTAGGTCAGTTACAGAGGTGACAATAACATCTGGAACAGTAGGTCAGTTACAGTTAATACACTCTACTATTTTCAGACATTTAACCACTTAAACATTCAATACTTAGTAAACTTGACCTCTGTTCTTGGTC
This sequence comes from Gymnoscopelus braueri, assembly GCF_963280865.1. Taxonomy (NCBI): domain Eukaryota; kingdom Metazoa; phylum Chordata; class Actinopteri; order Myctophiformes; family Myctophidae; genus Gymnoscopelus; species Gymnoscopelus braueri. The sequence continues at coordinate 52,873,512 of NC_137608.1, read as the reverse complement.
TACTCTTTTTTTACCTCCACACCAAAGCCGTAAATAGCTAGCCTGGCATGGCCAGACTAATATCACTGAAGGACAATTTTTTTGCAATGGCAGATTTATCTGGAACCAGGCTAGTAAATAGCCGATCTAAAAAAAGGTTCTTATCACACAAAGATTTGGCGGCCCCCCTGTAGGACGCCCTAGGGGTCCCGGGGTCCCTGTTGAAGGCCCCTGCTCTATAGCAATGATTACTATTATTAACAAAACGGTTTCTGCATTAGGCCCATTGATGACCCACCTGTTCTTTTTAGGTAGGGTAGTTGTAGCAAAAGTAGATACAGTAAGACTCATGCCTTTTTATTTTTCTTACATACAGGATCAAACAGTACAATACGAAACAATTCACACCCAACATAATGACCCACCTGTTCTATGAAGGTCAGCATGGCCTCTCTGTTCTTGGCCCATTCATAAGACAGTTCACTCTGATGAGGAAACTTATCACAGCCCAGGAACACAGACAACTCAAAACAGTTGGTGTGCAGGTAGCTGAAATCATTCATACCTGAGGAGACAGACAGACAGAGAGACAGACAGACAGACAGAGGGGGAGACAGACAGAGGGGGAGACAGACAGAGGGGGAGATAGAGGGGGGGAGAGACAGGGGGAGAGAGAGAAATACTGTAGTTAGACAGACAGGGACATCCCAGCTTCAGAATTTGCACTGCACTAACTGGACCACCAGGGGGTGCCATTATAAATGTTTAGCTTTTTGTTTGAGAAGGAAAGTACATGCATTAATGAACAGGGAATTCAAAACATACAGTACAGTATTGTAAAGTTAAGAATGAGGTGTAAATATATCTATATATAAGAATGCCCATTTTCATCCGTAGTCCCTGACGTGTAACAATAAAACAAGAGACCACAGAAAGATACCATATTATCTTCAAACTAGTGCAGTACGTTCTCAAACTTTTTTCAGTTGAAGAACCCCCAGTTTTTGATTTTGTTTGTTTAGCTTGTTACCGTTTATCTAGTTATTTTCTTAGTAAAGTTGTTTTGTTTAGTAAAGTGACTGAGTACCCAGAAAAACGCTGCATAAATTGGATGTATCGTTCAGCTCGCATGCAGGGGCGGATTAACCCTTCGTGGTGCCCGGTACTACGACCCATCTGGTGCCCCCCCCCACCTCCTCCCGGACCGTTTTGTCAGCGGCGCAATAGCTGGCCCTGTTTCAACTTTTTAACGATCCTTCAGCAGCCATTACTTCTGAATTTCGGCGCTCTTGCGGCGATATTTAAGTCTTCTTTCACTTTTGCCCCGCCGTATGGTGCCCCCCCCCCCAAAGTTGGTGCCCTGTGCTGCAGCACCTAAAGCCCTTCCACTAAGCCGGCACTGCCTGCATTAAACTACAAAACAAAATGGCCTCCTTACTGCCGCTGACGGGCTTCCACTTGGCCCGCTGCACGATGCCCAGGCCGCCGGCGGCGTTGTCCCCGTGGCAGGAGCCGTGGTAGGTGTGTGTCATGGTCAGGTGGGTGGAGGCGTAGGAGATGGCCAGCCACCTGAACAGAGACTCGTCTGGGATGGCTCTGGGCTCGTCTTCAACGGCCTCCGTGCGTCCTTCTCCTCCTCCTCCTCTCCCTCGGTCATCCTCCTCTTCCTCTCTGTGTCCGTAGCCTTGTTGTTCGTGTTCGTACCCGTGTCCGTGTTCGGGTTCGTGTCCGTACCCCTGTCCGGGATCTTGATCGTACCCCTGTCCGTGATCATACCCCTGTCCATGGTCGTACCTGTAGGGTTCAATATAAAACAAAAACAAAAACAGACAGAACACATTTTCTTTATACTTCTTCATATGGCAAATAAAGCATAGCAGTGGCGGCCATTTTGTTTACCGGCTCTGGTCCCACAGATTCCATTCATTCAGCCCAAAATATTTATATTTATTATTTTAAGCCTGGAACAAAGCTATCTAGGCTCCTGGTGAATCATTCATGACTATAAAACATTTCATTCTGTGTAAAAAATATATATTTTCTTAATTATTTGTAATTCTTTTTGTATTTATTTCTGACACATTTTGACATACCCCTGTCCCTGATTGTAACCCTGTCCTTGGTCGTATCGGCGGTCCTGCCCCCCCTGTTCGTATCGGCGGCGTTCGTAGGCGGGGTCGTAGCCGCGCTCGTATCCCCGGTCGTAGCCGCGCTCTCGCCACTCCTGCTCGGGATCCACGTAGCCTCTGCTCCTCCAGTCCTCCTCGGGACGCTCCTCGTCGTAGCCCCTCCCCCACTCTGTCACATCGAAGCTCTCCTCCTCCTCGTACCTGAGAAGAAGAACAAGTGACCGACCACTTAAACCCTATACTTTGTATGACCGGGGTCCCCCAGGGGCCTCTACTCCTTTTCCCCCCCTGTGCTGTTTTTGCTGAATGTTTGCCTATTATGACATACAGGTCCAGAATAGGGATGTTAGTCTCTCATAGCCAGAATACCAGAGATTTACACCTACAAGATGTATGGTCAGACATACATTCACATTAAAACTAAATGAAATCTGACTGAAAAATATGTATGACCAAGTCCTAATGTGTGATTAGTGAAACAGTGTGAAAGCTTCACAGAACCAATATGAAGACTACAGGGGCCATGCTTCATATCGGATGGTATCAGGATTGTTTTTCAAAGCTTTGTTACTGCTGGGTTTCTCTGGCATCCTGAAGGAAATTCAATGAATTTAGATTTCCCAGATGTATCACCAGGCGGAAATCTCTGATCGTCTGGCTATGTACGGACTACAGACCAGGATGCTAGGGTTCATGTGGATGCTAGGCTTCATGTGGATGCTAGGGTTCATGTGGTTAAAGATTTAGAATCTTTGTTATGCAGCTCACAAGGAGAATGATGGAGAAATGAAGAGAAGAATCATAAACAGGAGAGAGACCGACAAATAGACAGGCAGACAGACAGACAGACAGACAGACAGACACACAGACACACAGACAGACAGACAGACAGACAGACAGACAGACAGACAGACAGACAGACAGACAGACAGACAGACAGACAGACAGACAGACAGACAGACAGACACACAGACACACAGACAGACACACAGACAGACACACAGACAGACAGACACACAGACAGACAGACAGACAGTGTTATGGAAACATGACAGACATGTAACAATATTATAGTCAGAGTGGCTTTGGGGCCTGAGCACAGGATAAAGGAAGGTACGATGCAGTTGTAAACATGAGCAATGAAAGGCTTTGAATGAGCACCAGAAGGATATATTTAGCCAAGCACATCTCTGGGAGAGAGATGGATGACAGGATGCGGACCAACGGGTCAGCCCGACTTTTAGGGCTAAGGAACTGGCAGGGAAAGAGGACATTCTCCTTAATCCGTTGCAATATTTGAATGATGTTTTGTGATAATTGATGATGTGTTTCCTGGAATAGGATATGCTTCATAGGTCAACGTCCAAATATTGTTCTGGTTGTTTATGTGTGATTGAGGACATAAAAGAAGGGGAAGCTGATGGGGCTCTTTAGCTCACATGGCATAATGTCCATGACTCATCTCTTCAATAAACCAGGCAGGCAGGCAGACAGGCAGACAGACAGACAGACAGACAGACAGACAGACAGGCAGACAGGCAGACAGGCAGACAGACAGACAGACAGACAGACAGACAGACAGACAGACAGACAGACAGACAGACAGACAGACAGACACACAGACAGACAGACAGACAGACAGACAGACACACAGACAGACAGACAGGCAGACTTGCAGACAGACAGACAGACAGACAGACAGACAGACAGACAGACAGACAGACAGACAGACAGACAGACAGACAGACAGACAGACAGACAGACAGACAGACAGACAGACAGACACACAGACAGACAGACAGGCAGGCAGACAGACAGACAGACAGACAGACAGACAGACAGACAGACAGACAGACAGACAGACAGACACACAGACAGACAGGCAGACTTGCAGACAGACAGACAGACACACAGACAGACACACAGACAGACAGACAGACAGGCAGACAGACAGACAGGCAGACTTGCAGACAGGCAGACAGACACACAGACAGACAGACAGACATACAGGCAGACAGACAGACAGGCAGACTTGCAGACAGACAGACAGACAGACAGACAGGCAGACAGATAGACAGGCAGACTTGCAGGCAGACAGACAGACAGACAGACAGACAGACAGACAGACAGACAGACAGACAGACAGACAGACAGACAGACAGACAGACAGACAGACGTACTGTCTCTTCCTGCGGCTGTGAGGGGTGTGTGAGGCGGTGGTGCTGAGGCTGAGGCGGTGGTTGTCGTAGGGATAGGCCACCAGCCTCTCTCCTCCCTGCAGGTTGGCTCCCAGGACGAAGGGGTGGCTCTTCATCCAGGAGATGATGGCTCTGGTCTCCACGGCGATCTGTGGATGGAACACCATGATGCCTGACAGGTCAGCCTCCATATGTATGTTAGACCTGGTCAGCCTCCATATGTATGTTAGACCTGTCAACAATTACTGCATAATCAGGCAGACAGTAGCTCTGAGGATCCCGTCACGTCCGGTTGAGCATGTGAGTGAAGACGCAGCGTGAGACGCTCCTAAGCTTTATTTATTATATAATGGACTAACCCGGGCAAAAACCTTAAACTTTCACTCAGTTTTAACAAAAGGAAAGAGATAACAAAAGGAAAGAGATAGAAGTAAGAAACAAAAGAAAAGGGTGTATAACTCTAAGTTTGTGATCCTGTACACGTGTTTTTGGATGCACCATGGCTACCCGCAGCAAAACTACCGTTGTGCTATCACCCGAGTTGGAGAAACTTCGCACTGTTCTAATTGAGGAACTGGGTGCTACTTTAATCACAACTCTTAAAAAGACACTCGATGATGCACTAAAGCCAATCACGGCCATGCTGGATGACATCAAAAAGACCACGGCCTCCCACGCCGTTAAGCTGACTGATATGGAGACTACATTGTCTGATCATAGTGACCGTATTACGGCGCTAGAGGTATCATGTTCTCTACTACAGTCAGACAATGAACAAATGAAGTCTAAATTATTAGACATGGAACGGCGCGGTAGACGCTTCAATTTGAGGGTCGTCGGTATCCCGGAACAAACGGAGGGTTCAGACCCGGTCAAGTTCATGGCCGACTTCTTTGTGGAGGCCTTGGGAGATTGCTTCACCACCCCCCCGACCTTGGACGCAGCTCACCGCATAGGACCTCCCCGCAATACAGCGTCTGGATCCAAGCCACGGGTCTTCATCGTGAGATTTCATTATCTCCAGGATAAAGAGCGTGCCCTGAGGCGCAGAAGAGATCAAAACAAGTTCCGTGAGAATATTATATTACTCTTCCCCGATCTGCCAGCCAGCGTCGCTAAAAAGCGAGCCTCATTTGCCGAGGTGAAGCACTCCTTTTGGAAAAAGAATGTCAAGATATCTACGCAAGACAACGGCAGCCTACGGGTGGTCCATGAGGGACGAAGGAGCGTGTTCGATTGCCCGGAGGAAGCCCAGAAATTCTACGATTCACTCTTCTCTGCTGGTGAGGATTAAACCGTGGCCTGTGGCCACTTTGGAGTGCAGCTTTACGCACAGTGCGCACACACATGCATGGTTACAGAACAGTCCAGTACTACGGACATAGACAGAGTGAGACGCGCGCACACGCACACGCACACGCACACGCACACACACAGAGCCCCCATCTGCTTATCTGTACTGACTCCCTGCTGAACTTACCCACGCAAGTTATGCCATTGCCTATTGAATATGGGTTCACACACGCACGCACACACACACACACACATACATACATATTCACAAAATTACAATTTACATATGGACGTTGATTGACTGTATAGCGCGTGCTTGCACAAACGCGCACCCACGACTCGCACATACATGGTCACAGTGCTCAGTCGTGCTTTTTATTTATTTTTTCGTTTCGGTTCACAACTAGAGCCAGGCCATAACTTTTTGTTTGTCTTTCTCTGATTCATGACTTCTCTTTTTTTTTTTTTTTTTTTTTTTTTTTTTTTTTCCCCTCTCTCTCTCTCTCTTTCTCCTCTCGCTTTCTCTCTCCCACTGAAATTAATTTTCTACTTTGTCACATATAGTCATGGGAAGCTATAAATTGGCTTATTTAGAGAGTTGTTTGTTAAGGAGCAGTAGGGACCATAACTAGAACCTTTCTGTCAATATGGGAGAGTTTGTATGTGCCTTTAGTAGGAGTTTCTTTCAATCCGTTTGTTTATTGAGGGAGATTACTGCTTGCACAAAGTATTACATTTAATGAAATAAATTGAACTAAACTTTTTTCCTGGTGGTCACAATTACATCTTTTTCATTATTTTTTCATTATTTTTTCATTATTTTCATTATTTTCTACCTCAGTTACAACTACCTTTGTAACCTAATTAGGATGCTAGAGGTTGAATCTTGTTTCTCTATTATTATCCCAAGAGGGCACCAGAGGTTCAACTTTGATTGTTGTTGTGCAGCAGGGGCCATAATTGGATCCCTTCTGTCACTCACCTACTTACCTGCATCTGCTACCTTAAGGTTTAAGTTCATAAGTTTAGACGTACATGTAAAAGAACTTAGGAGCCTCTCTAAAATATGAGAGGTAGGTTTTTGTTCATAATGCACTGTTCCTTCAGCAGTGTATTAATCTGCAGTCTTCGTCATTTGGGGATGAAGACATTTTGTTTATTCGTTGTTTTGTTAGATTTGTGTTTGTCTTTTGTCCTTGTAGATGTGTATTTGAGTGTAGTGTTTTTGTGTGGCTCTCTCCATTGTTCATCCCTCCACCTGACCTATGTCTGCATGCAATTGTTATTATTATTATTTTTCTGATTTAAAACATGAATACAGTTAAAGGTTTAAAAATTATCCATTTTAATATCAGAAGCGTTATTCCAAAGATTGACGAGTTGAGAGTCTGGGCAGCTACATATAAGCCTAATGTTATCACTCTTTCAGAAACTATGTTAAGTAGTATTATATCTGATGAAGAAATCCAGATAAATGACTATGTTTTGTATAGAACAGATAGAGATAGAGCAGGAGGTGGTGTGGCAACATATGTCATTTCTAGTCTGGGGTCGGAACTTGTGGTTCCCCGGGTTGATTCTGTGAATTTTGATTGTCTTTTTGTTAAGTTAATTTTTCATCAAAACAAGCAGTTGATCATAGGTAATTTTTATAGGCCCCCATCGGCTCCTGTGGAAACTATTAGATCTATACTGTCCACAATCAACTCTCTAAATTGTCCCTTGGAATTAATCTTTTTAGGGGACTTTAATTGGAACTGGCTTCCTCGTTTCTCTTCAAATGAGAAGAAATTATTTGACAACATAAACTTAACTCAACTTATCACTGAGCCGACCAGAGTTACTGAAACAACATCAACACTATTAGATTTAATATTTGTTTCACATCCAGATAGGATTGTTAAATCAGGGGTCCTCTCCGATTGTTTTAGTGACCATTCTGGAATATTTTGTGTTTGGAAGATAAGAATTCCCCGTCTTCCTCCAAAATATATAAATATGAGACAGTGTAGAAACATAAATACAGATAATTTTATTCAGGATGTTGTTTCAGTGGACTGGAATAGGTTTCAGTTGATTCCTTTTGTTGAGGATGCGTCGAACTTTCTTTTAGATGAATTTGTCAGAGTTATTGATAAACACGCTCCTTGGAAAACAGTAAGAGTTAAAGGTAGACATTTACCATGGATCAACTCAGATCTCATAGGTCTCTTTAAACGTAGAGATACGGCTTGGGCAAAATACAGATCTACTAGGGACCCAGTTGACTGGGACTCTTATAAACATTTGAGAAATATTTGTAAGACTCAGACTAGAAATGCCAAGGCTAATTTTCATAGGAATGGACTTTCTCAAGATTTCAAAAATCCCAAACAGTTTTGGAATAAGTTGAATAGTATTCTTAAACCAAAGAAAAACTCTGTTCCTCAGATTCGTGTAAATGATGAAGTTGTCCATGACCCTGCTCTTATCTCTGATGTGTTTAATCGTTTTTTTTCCTCTGTTAGTAATTCTTATTCTTTTGATTCTCCTTATTTAAATAATCATGTTAGTAGTCCTATTAATGGTTCATTTTCATTTAGACGAATATTACCTACAGAAATTTCACAAGTTATTTCAGAACTTAAGGTTGGATGTGCCTCTGGTCCAGACGGATTAGAGGCCAAGTTTATTAAATTAGCTTCTCAAGTTCTCATCTTCCCTCTTGCAGATTTATTTAATTTGTCCCTATCAACTTGTCAACTTCCATCAATCTGGAAATGTGCAAAGGTCACTCCACTTTTTAAAGGTGGTGATCCTTTAGAAGTTAATAATTATAGACCCATTTCTATTATCTGTTCAATGGCAAAAATATTTGAAAAGCTCATTTATAATCAATTATCTAAATATATTAATGATCTCAATATTTTATCCCCATTTCAGTCAGGTTTCCGCTCCAATTTCTCCACTACTACTGCTCTTGTTAAATTTTCGGATGATGTATACTCCGCCTTAGATAAGAGTAAATTATTAGGTTCTATTTTTATTGATTTATCTAAGGCTTTTGATTTAGTTGATCATTATCTTCTTTTGGATAAACTTTATGATTTTGGCCTTTCTCGACAGGCATTACTTTGGTTTAGTTCCTACCTTCATAATCGTCGTCAGTGTGTTTCTTTTAATGATGTTAAATCGGATTTCTTGGTGATGGAAAAGGGTGTACCACAAGGATCAATCTTAGGTCCTTTACTTTTTTCCATTTTCATTAATGATCTTCCCAAAATATGTACAAATTGCTCCATACAGTTATATGCTGATGACACAGCTATTTATACATCTGATTGTGATATATCCAAAATTCAAAGCTCCTTGCAAACGGAATTCAATCTGGTTCAAAAATGGCTTTTAAATAATAATCTTATATTAAACAAGCAGAAGTCGTGCAGCATGGTGTTTGGTACTCGGTATTTTCTTAATCGTACATCCTCTGAATTATCTATTTTTTTTACAGATGGCTCTCCCCTTAAAACAGTGGAAACATTCAAATACTTAGGCCTTTGGTTAGATTCGGAATTTTCTTTTAAGCCCCATATCGATTCTCTTAGGAGTAAAGTAAATAATGGTCTCAGATTAATGTATAGATCAATAAACTGTTTTACTTTTCAAATAAGAAAACATATTGTTCAGCAGCTTCTACTTCCTATCATTGACTATTGTGACATCATTTATCAGAACACCTCTGAGACACATCTTCATTCGTTAAATGTAGTTTACAATAATATATGTAGATTTGTACTCCGGTGTCCTTACAGTACACATCACTGTGTTCTGTATGATACGTTAAACTGGTTATCTCCTCATGATAGGAGACATTTTCATTGGTTGCTTTTTGTTTTTAAATGTATTTACTTTAATTATCCTTCTTATTTGAAAGAGCTTTTACGTCCGTTCAGTTCAAGATACCCATTAAGACATACACAACAACCTGTTTTTGAGGTACCTGTCGGTATAAACAAAGAAATTGGGAGACGTTCTTTTAAGTTTAAAGCACCTTCTGATTGGAACAATTTATCCACTTCACTTAGATCAATTATTTCATTTTCTGTTTTCAAAATATCTCTGCTTGATTCCCTAAAATCTAACTGTTCTTGCTTTTAAACTCATAAAGTTGGCTTAACGGAAAGACAATCGGGGTTCGCGGAGTCGGCTTGGGGGGTTATGGGTTTTGGCTTCGGACTGGAAATGACATATGTTGCCATGTATTCTTGTTGAATTTGATTTCAGAATTGATTGTTTTATTATTATTTTATCTTTTCATTTTTATTATTATTTTTATTATGGCATAACAGATGTAGACTGGTCTGGGATGGTGTGAGAGCCCTTATGTGTATGTTTTGTTGTTGTTGTATGTTATGTGATTGTTTTGTGTCAGTGTTTGTGTGTTGTGCCTGAGGACCCCCTGGAAGACGAGATGCTGCATCTCAAGGGGTTTATCCTCCAATAAAATTTTCAAATCAAAATAATCGCCTGATCGCAATTATTTTAGATAATCATAAAAACCTTTTGATAATCGTTTCCATGGCGAGAAAGGTTCATAGATTTGGAAACATTTTCAAAACTAGTGGAAATAGCCGACAAGCTTGTAGATCGGCTATTTCCACAATTTTGTAACAAATGAGTATAACATATTAAATATGGCGTATTTTGGCCATAATACATAATTTATTTTGATCATTATCAGTCATTGTCATTCATTTCTTTGTGTATTTCAGTTCTTGTCATATCTGCCGCCGTGCAACTTTTGTTTACAAGGCCTAAAAGCCACATAATTAAATCGCTAATCGCAAATATTTCTATGACAATTAATCTTCAAAAAAGAATTCCTAATCGTGACAGCCCTAACCGTATGCTCGCATAAACACACACACACACACACACACACACACACTCACACACACACACACACACACACACACACACACACACACACACACACACACACACACACACACACACACACACACACACACACACACACACACACACACACACACACACACACACACTCTTACGGAGCTGTTGGTCTCCAGGTCCAGTGGAATGGGCACATGGTGGTTGGCAACGAGTTTGGGCACCATGCCCTTGTCCTCGGCGTCCCACAGGGTTTTGCTGAGGTCAGGGAAGTTCTGGAAGATGTCAAAGCCCTCGTCGGTGAAGTGACCCGTGGACCACCCGCTCAACTCTGACCCCTGGAAAACACCACGTGACCAGCAATGAGGGACGTGTTTCACTTTTTGGGGATTCGAAAATAGCTGATCTATTATACCTCCATCACATTGTTTACAATTGTGTTGCAGATGAAACTTTTTCATAGATTTCATAGATAGCTTCATCATCAGAATAGGGATGCTAGGGTTCAAGTGGTTAATGTAAAAAAAACATTCCATCACACAAAGATTTGGCGGACCCCCTATAGTAGCTCTGAGGACCCCCTAGGGGTCCCGGACCCCCTGTTGAAGACCCCTGTGCCAAGCAATATAATTCGCTTCTCGTTCTCGCTTCATCAAAAGAAAACTCCTCTAGTTTATGGTGGCTCTCACACACTGACCGCTTCAAAGGCCTCCTCGTGCCCGTCGGGGTTGAGCGAGGGCACCAGGTGTATGCGGACCCCCTCCACCAGCCTGGTGGCGCGGGGGTTGCGGTCCTTGTACTCCTTACACAGGTACTGCATGAGGAGGAGGAGCATCTCGCGGCCCACCGCCTCGTTGCCGTGGAGACCCGCCGTGAAGCGGAACTCCGGCTCGCCTGAGGAGAAGAAAAAAAACACGTTGTGGTCACATGGTGTGAGATGTTTAGTTTAGTGCATCTGAAAAGTCATAAGATAAAACAATTGGAGGATATAAGGACTTAGATCATATGTCCAGATTAAGCAGTGTTTTGGTACTGAGTCCTGTGTCAAATCCTTTTTAACCAGAAACCAGCGGTCATTGTGTGCTCAGCTGAGAGCTGGTATCCTGCCTCTTGCTATTGAGGTATAGGTCGGTTCTCAGCTGTGCCAGAAGAGAATAGGATATGCAATGTATGTGACCTGAAAGATGAATTCCATTTTATGTTCTGTACTCTGTATGAGGATTTGAGGGTTCCTTTACTGTATTTGATGTAATGCAAAACAAAAACCTGAGCTATTCTGGGAAGATGATGGCCAGAGGTTGGAGTGGTTGTTTAATTATGAGGTATTTAAGACGGCACATTTTGTTTCTGGAGCCTGGAGTAGAAGACAATAGACAATCTCATATTTTCAAATAGGTTCATGTCCGCTCTCCTGTTAAGATGTGAGGTAACAGGCCCAACGTTGTATTTTAAGTTGTGTTTATGTAATCTGCCATGTTCATGAAGCTTGAGTGTTTTAGTTTGTTATTCGTTTGTTCATTGTTTGTGAATTATTATGTCGGTTCATTGTTCATGTCAAATGAAACGTAAAAGTGTCCTGTAAGTCCATATGGGCTGGGCTTGCTTGGAAGCATGACACTTAAATAAAGAAAAATCAATCAATCAATCAATCAATCATATAATACAATAAAGTCCAGGACTTATTTCCATTGAGGTCCTCTTACAGACAGACAGACGGACGGACGGACAGACAGACAGACACCCACCTATCTCATGTTCTGTGGGGTTGCCAGAGATCACCATGGCGATGATGTCCAGCCCCTTGGAGCTCCGCCCCAGACTGTAGATGCTGGTGATGTTTGGACACTCTTCATTCACCGCCTTCATCAGCTGCAAGACGGTCATTCATAAACACTTTTTAGCTTGTAGATCAGCTACTTTTTATATTTTTTAATTTGAATCCTGAAAGGTTACTCAAGTTACTTAAATAAAAACGAAATAAACCTATGATAAAACTAAAAACGAAACTAAATATATTGCCAATTTCGTAGACAAATAAAAACTAGACAAAAAAATATTAGGGAGGACTAGTGGAGAAGAGATCCAGTAGAACTAAAAGACATCTGGTCTACAAATCGGTCTACAAATCAGTCTTTACGACGCCATCACGGCCCGCCAAATACATTTTAGTCTAAATTTAGTCAACTAAAACTGGACTAAAACTAAAGAGACTCTTGTTACTGAACAAACACTCTATGATACTATCCCAATACAGAGCTTTAACCTTTTAACAAAAAACTTCTTGTTTTAACCAAAACATATCACTTACCCTACCTTTAAGATAGCATCAACAATCAGTTCAACCACTCTAACCCTATTTCATACTTTGGCTGGTCAAAAACAGCAGATCTACAAGTGTCCTACTCACCATCACCATGTCTGTGTAGCTGTGGTGTTTGAACTCCAGATAGTCCACTGGAGTTACCTCATTCTGTCTCCAGGGGGCGCTGCTGGCTGGGTCTGAGAGGGACAAAACGCAACGTCAACGTCAACAAATGCTTCATGTGTACAGTGTGGATAACAACACAGCCACCATACACACCCTCATCTAGAGGTTCACAACGTCATTAATAAAACCATAAGCAGGTAAAAGCAGTAATAAAAATAATAATAAAATGTTGGCGGGCATCCTAAGAGGGCATGAGGTAGTAACTCAATCATCAAAAGCAGTGGCAGAAAGATCTTTAGTTGTGTTTTAAAAGAAATAAGAGTGTCAGCAGATCTGCAGTTTACTGGGAGTTTGTTCCAGATATGTGGAGCATAAAAACTAAACTAAATACCTGAGAGATCTGGATGGTTCATGATATCACACAAGATCAGAAATTTATTTTGGCCCCTAAACCATTAAGCTTTAGAGAGAGACAGAGAGACAGAGAGACAGACACCCACCAGGTAGGGGACATCCCAGGAACTCCAGTCTCATA